>NC_135419.1:1407684-1642582 GCF_051991245.1 Festucalex cinctus | reverse complement strand
GTGTCTGACACGTCGTGGGATTTTTTTTTTTTTTAATGACACGTGTTTTCGTTTTTTTTTTTTAACTCCTTTGACGTCTTGGTCGGTTAACACGTTGCTTTGTGAAACGTTACCAAGGAAAGACACCGGCCTCAATTGAGCTTGAACCAAGTCTCCCAGCCATCTTGTTGTCATGGTTACTGGCTCGAGGAGGCTGGGAGGACATCTCTCTCTCTCTCTCTCTCTCTCTCTCTCTCTCTGACACACACTCACACTGGGCAAGGAGACAATGAGTCCTGTCTATCTAGTTTGTTTATGTCATTTAAAGTGTACTGGGGGACTCTGGGGGAAAACAAAAAAACAAGCATGGGACAAGCACATGTTAACAGTCAGTGGGTTGACACAATCGGACACGTAAAGATTATATAACTAGTCAAATGTTTCTTGGGGGAAATGTAGCTTTTACTGAAACGTGGCTTCTTTGGCATCTTAATTATCATCCGCATTAGAAAAGGCACAATTATCTTAATCATGCACATTTGCATGTCTCGTCAAGATCCCTTGCAATTCACAGCCTTGAGACAAAAGTGCAGTGCTTCTCCAGAGTATTAATCTCGACGTCAAGGTGTTAGACATGTCGACGTTCCAGCAGCTGCGTCAGGCTGCACCGTCTCACACTTCATTGGCACAAGTGAAGATCCAACGCTATCGCTACCCTTTAAAGATAGATCATTTGAAGTATTGCCAGTGGAGTATGTATATTTATTAGATTTGACGTAATATTCACATTGAAATTCGTGCAATGTTACAAACCAAAGACAAGCAATTCTGTTTGAAGTGGAATGGTCCTGAGAAGAATAAGTCAACAATAAGATAAATCCATGCATTATGGATGCTATATGGACAAGAACTGAGACACAACTTCATTAATTAATCAGTTATAGGGGTTGGGCTGGACCCATTTGTTTCCCTGTTAATCTCAATGCCACATTTTAGATTACAGTAAATATATTTTTCCATCTATGTTGGATTCTGGTGGGGAAGACTGTGACTATCTATCTATCTATCTATCTATCTATCTATCTATCTATCCATCCATCCATCCATCCATCCATCCATCTATGTAAGAATCTGATAACACGGATCCCAACCCTTTCAAATAAAAACTTTGTTGACGATCTAGGACAAATTAATCCACAGACACACTCTCAAATCTCGTAATAATTGTAATAATGTAATTATTGTAATAATTCAGCAAAGTGGAAGCTGTTGTCACACAGCGCCAAGTGTTGATCTGTAAGGTTACTGTATCAGTAAATGGCAGCAAATGGTTGACCTTGACGTGCTGGAAGTGACATATCGGGGTGATTTGGGGGGAACCGTTCCGCTCCACTGGAGACTCAATTCTGGCTTGCGCATAGTAGGCAGGCAAAAACACTCCTTGGATTGCTTCCAACTTTGTGTTTTCCTGCCTTTCCCGTCTCAGGCTGACAACCAGGAAATGATTTCCCCCCCCCCCCCCCCCCCCCCCCCCCCATCTGTATGCATGACACACAAATACATTTTTAAAAGGTGACAGTAACACTTTGGATTATTGCTGCAGTGGCAATGCTGCATGCAGGCAGCATTAGGTGAACGGGGTCAGTGGGTCATTTACACTGTGAGAGTGTTTTTTTTTTCTTTCTTTTTTTTTGAGCATGTCTTTGATAGAGGAAGAGAGGAGGAGGAGGGGGCGACCGCACACTTCACATCGTGTTGTCATTGTTCATTTAATCAGTGTTCAGATTCATGCATATTGTATTAGCTCTGTTCAAAATAGTAACTGAATCATGACAGTGTTGAAATTGTCGCGGCGGCTTTGTTTTAAAAAGAAAGAAATTAAGCGTTCGTTATGCAGACTCTGAGGAAGAAATAAATGTAATAATAATACATTATGTATGGTATACATAACCTGAATGACATGATTTTGCTATCCTAGGAGTGTAATTGCCATCCGTGGCACAAGTTGTATGCATTGGAGATGAAGGTCAGTTTAGAGGTCAAAGTGTATCTGAGTAAAAGTGGACAATATATTGGACACTCCAATGTCAAACACATGTTTTGGGATGCTTTTCAACCTAAAACATTCATTACAAATAAAGTCACCTCCAAAAGTATTGAAACGGTTTCATTTTTCATTAGAAATAATTTTTGGTACAGTATTAGGACAAAATTCTTTGAAACACTGTAATTATGCAAGTTCCTTTTGGTTGAAACAATTTATTATTTTTTATTTTTTTTTTTAATTTAAGAAAAGGTGAAAACGTACGAATTTAAACAACATAAACATCTCAAAATGAGTATATGAGTATTAATAATCTTTTTTTTTTACGATTATGCTGACTTTGTAATTGTTGAGTGTAATAATATAAATTGAAATTGAATTTCGATTCATTGCACAGCCCTAGTTTGGCTGCATTTTTTTTTAATTTTTTTTTTTTAAATAAATTGACAGACAAAATGGTTTTCCAGTTTTTCATTCTGCTGCTACCATCATGAGCTACATGTCACGCACTATATTATTCATTTCTCTTCTATTTCTATACATCTTTCTAATGCTAGAAAATGAAATCAAAAGCTGTATATTCATTTGGCTTGATTGTCATCTTCAAGTGGATTGTGTTCAATGTGATTGTCTGTTTAATTCCAGTCTGATTGCATTATCGCAGCCTCTTTGGGATCTCTGACCGATCCCAATCATGTTATCTGAGAGCCTCCCAGTGGACCACGACTGTGTGTCAGGGGGGGATCAATAAATCGCACCATAGTGTGTGCACAATATGCAGATGCGTGTGCGCGTGCGCGTTCAACAGTTTGTGCGCGTGCCTAAGTAGGCCTGAAAGATAAGCGAGTGCAATAAGAAAAGCACGACTGACAATATTTGATCTGTTGTCAAGCTCACTGGTGGTTTGGTTCTTTAATTGTCTGATTGGTTACGTGTGGGTCCGAGTGCAATTAAAGGACTTTGATAAGGCTTGGGAGCTTCTGCTGACGAACGTGGAATTGCAAAAAGAATCCTGTGGCTGTTATATAAACACGCACACACATATAGCGGATGCTCCAGCCATCCTTCTGGTATGCGCGAGAGCACATCTGCTTTCCTCAGTAGTGGAAATCACAATGCAGCACTGTGAGCACAAGTGCCACTCTTCTCTCTTTTTTTTCTAAGACCCATTTCTCTCAAATTAGCTGAAAATAAGTCTGACTTTGGATTTAGACGGAGATATTAGGAAACATAATGTGGAACAGATGAAGAGGAGAGAAAGGAAGAGAAACTGGAGACCGACGCGGAGAGAATTCCCACTTTCCATGTCTGGTTTCATAACCGTTCACTGTTTCCATTTATGGAGCTCTGTCACTGTTTTGCTTGGGTATGTGCTCACATTTGACTGTGTGTTGATATGTGCAAATGCGTGTTTATGTAGCTGCATAAATGGATGCTAATAGTGCTTGTTTGCATATGCTCGGTAATTACCAAAGCTCCACTGTATACCACTTTATCGTTTAGGGCTATTTGGACTCAATTACAATCAGTAATGAGGGCTTGGGGGCTTTTTAGTTGTTTTGATAAAATTCCAAATATGTCTTCATATGAACATTTTTAAGTGTGTTGCAGCTCATTGAATAAATCAAATAAAACGCGGGATTGTTTGGTGCTACCAAGGGATTGGTGTCTGCAGTGGGAATATATTGACAGCATTTGGTAAATAAGATTATGCTTCCAATTACTGTGGCCCCCGTGAAGAAAATGTGTCAGCCAATTGCAGCTCACATATTCGAAAGGACTCTGCTGAGGGATCATTCAGAACGTCACATGACAGCGAGCGGTATTAGAGGACAGCGCAGTGGCCGCCTGCGGAAATAATACAAATCATAAAAGACTTGAATTTTTACTCTTCTTTTTTTTTTAACACATTTCCTATTAAAGCCTTCTTCATTCAAGGCCAAAGATTTCTTTTGATTGTAGCTTTGCATTTATATGTCATTTCAACAGGAGAAAGTCTAAAATGGGACACGCGCCTGCAGTCGATTTGCATCATTTTTGCTTCTGCATAATTTGCATCAGACTTTCGTTACTCGGATGAAACATTAAGTGGACCAGTGACGTCCTCACGCTCAGGGGGCACAACCAAAACCTGTCTTACATTGAGTCATGATTTTCTTATTCAAAAAGTTTGCAGTTTACGCTGGGAGAAACATTCTTTTTGTTTTTACATATTTTTTTTAAAAGCAACATTAACATCCTTGCTGGCAATTCAATGCCATTCAGCAGTTCTATTTATTGAGTTCTTCACTGCTGTCCTATATAAAGGGACGGCAACATGAAAAATCAACTTTTGGGCTCTTTTAAAAATGCTAATTCCTCAACAAACACACGACCGAAGTGGAGTTTTCCTCCATTCGCCGCTCCCTCTCTGCGAACTTATAATATCAGAGGATGGTTTCGATCCATTTGACCTCTGACTTACGTTTCTGCTGGGCCAACTCTTCTTCACTTTGCAGTGTACTCTTAACTGTGCAGAACACTTTAGCAATGTGGAGTACCACTGAAAAGAACTTGATACGTAACTTCCCAGGCACTTTTGACAAGAGCAACACTTAAAGAGAAAGTATTTGAACAACATTTTAGAAGAGGGGATATACTACTTGTTAGCAAGCTCGAGATAGCGGAGGATGGTTTCGTTCCACCCACCTCCGGGTTATGGGCCTAGTAAACGCACAAAAACCCGAATTTGTATGCGCAGCTCCGTCCTACTCGCCAAAGGAGCCTTGCTTAAACACATTGATTTGTCCGCGGCGTTTTCACATTATTTTGTGTTCTACAGCCAAAAACAGTTTGTGCCTATTATACAAGTATATAAGCTTGCAGCAAAGAACTACACTTCTCTCATCAACTCAGCACTCCGTACTACATTCTCACGTCACTGAATAATTATGAGGTCATGCTAAATGTTGAGGTCCTCGTCTTTCATGCTGAACGGCGGCTGACAATTTTATGGAATGTGGATTTAAAATGACACAATAGTGAAAGAAGGCAGATTTTCTCCAACATGAGGTACACAATTTGGGGAAGGGGTCACGTTCTTTGTTTCGAAGCCAATGAAGTTGATAGGTCATAACTTCCCAATTACATTATTTATATAGCAAACTGATGTTTTAACAGCCCTTCATTGAAGCCACTTTCTGTTGCTACGATTGGGTTCACTCCACTGAGATCAGTCGACAGACTTGGCAGTTGAAGAATATTCCACTTCTTTGTCTTCAGAATAAAAAAAAAAATCATTTTTTTTGGCATTTGGTTGAGTATGAATAGAAAGTGTACACTTACCTCACAATTTAACTCGCCATTTCTGTCAGCTGTCACATCATCAATAAACATCACTGAGGCCATTCTGTAATCATGCAAGCTTAAAAGCCATGTTTGACACAGGATGTGCTTTGAATAAGAATGTTGCTTTTCTTTCTCTATAATTTTCCCATCAATTCCTCTTTGCACAATAGAACCGCGAAACCCACAATCTGTTCTTGTCCAGTATCCTGGGTAAAATCAGTGTCTGTCTGTCTGTCTGTCTGTCTGTCTGTCTGTCTGTCTGTCTGTCTGTCTATCTATCTATCTATCTATCTATCTATCTATCTATCTATCTATCTATCTATCTATCTATCTATCTATCTATCTATCTATGCGCGGTGATCTTTATGTCAGGAAATTCTGTCAATCAATCAATCAATCAATCAATCAATCAATCAATCAATCAATCAATCAATCAATCAATCAATCAATCAATCAATCAATCAATCAATCAATCAATCAATCAATCAATCTTTATTTATATAGCACCTTTCATACATTCAAAATGCAACTCAAAGTGCTGAACATCCACATAATACAATAAAAAGTAAAAAAAACAAAAAACAAAAAAAACATTTCATCGATAATTGATCATTGAATAAGATGAGAATTAATATTTTGACATTATTAATGGGCTTCAATTATGATTTAACAATCCATTACCATATCTATTGTATCTTGTAATGGTTCTTCAGTCTAAAAAAAAAAAAAAAAAAAAAAAAAAAAAGCATTTCTAATTCACACAAATCTATCTGTAATTAGACTATTCAAATTGCCCTTGAGTAATGATGGAAGATGAGCTCTGGAGGTCTTGGCTGCCAAGTGAGCACAACATTGCACCAATATGACAGAAAACACACGTTCAAATCAAAATTATGCAATTTTCACACACACACACAAAAAAAAAAATAGACAGAGCGCTTGCTCCAGGAGCTTACTGGATCATTTTGACAGGATTCAGTTGGGCTTAATGAAACAAGTCTCTGTCTGCTTGCACGTGTTTCACACCCTCTTTTCATTGCTACTTTGCGACCATGTGCTTCAGCCATGCAACTGGAAGTGCAGCACCTCCTATCAAAGACAGTAAAACATATGCACCCTGAGTCGCTTTTAACTGACAAAAAAGTTATACTAACAAAATCTCTCAGGTGCAGTTTCTACCTTTTTTTTTTAAATTGACTTCTCTCGCTATCCTTTCAGAACATCCTGCCCATTGCCAATCTGAAGCCCTGGTCGTCCTCCCCGACCAGAGTGGACAACCGCACCCTGACGTGAGGAGCAACATGACCCAGGAGGGGCAGGCTTTGCCGTCGCCCACCCCATCGGAGACCCCGGCCCAGCCCTTCGCAAGCACCGACAATCTGCCGACGGAGGCTGCCAACCACGCGGGGCAAGACGAGCCCGGCGCAGAGGTGAACGACGACACAGAGCAGAGAAAAGAAGAGGAGATCAGTCAAGGCGGGGAGGCGCGCCGTCATGCTGACGGGAGGGCGGAAATAAAGACGGAGGCAGGAGAGGATGATTTGAAAGCCAGCGCCGACGTCCACCATCAACCGAGAGACGGAGGGGAGGAGCAAGAGAGGGATGCGGCAAACGGGGATGAATGCAGAAATGATGAGGTGAGCTCAACGAGGGAGGAGGGAACACATGCTGCAGACGAGATGAAAGAAGACAAGGTGGGGGGGGAGGATGAAGACATGCGACCACGCACGGACAACCAAGAAACTCAACCCCAGCGAGAAGGACGGTTAGTTTACTCGTCACCTTGACAATGACACTTATTGCTGTTTCGATGTGAAGATGCTAACGCAAGAAGTTGAAGATGGATGACATATCGGATGAAAATATGACTCACAGTTCCTTCCACTTCTACTGCTTGGGTCAGATGAGGCTTAGTGCAATGAAATCACCACAACTGAATCTGGTTTTGGCAGAGCATCCACTTGCACAGAGCATCACATAAGCTGTTTATCAACCTTTTTTTTAAAATCAGCTTTAATATCCTTAAACAGCACAACAAGCACATACACACTGTATAGTATCATTTTTATGAGTGGGAAAAACAATATTTACGGTTTAAATATATTGTAACCTTGCCAGCCATCTACTGTAGGTCAGGGATGGGCAACTTAAATGATGGAGGGGGCCACATATAGGACCTAACCAGATGTATGACAAAAATGCTATTTTAGATATGGACAAAATATGTAATTATATTTCGTTTTTCAAAATACATTTCTCAATCCACTATCCTAACCCAAGCAAACAACAAAATAACCACATACGAACTGTGATATTTTTTTCCCCCAGTGCAAAGGCCTCACTTGCATAAATATGACCACTCAAGGATGGCTGAACAGCAAATTAGCATAAAGAGCAAGAATTTATTTTGTGCATTTTCTCACAAAAATCAACTCACACAAAATTTCAATATTATTGAGGTACGATGCTTGTCATTCATATTATTGCAAATCCGAAAAAAAATTATTAGGCCCACTCGTGTTGTTTAAGCCAAGGCAGTAGAACCGGTTTAAGTGCCATTTAGTGGTAAATGGTAAAATTACAACTTAAAACGACAGTAGCTGAATATTTACAGCCCCCCGCATTTTTTCATCATCTTTTCATGTTTTTTCTTTTGTTTTTTCTTTTTGCAGCTTCCCCCCCCCCCCCCCCCCCCACATTGAGCCCACGTTTTCCATAAGAAACATATAGTGAGTGTGTATCAATACTTTCGGAAGCATTTTGTTTGTTAAAAAATATCAACAAATATCTAGTTTCTTTTTTTTTTAATTTGGATTTAAAAAAAAAAAATGTAATTATTTTTTTTTTTATTCAATCATGTGACTGCTCAGGCTGGTTCGGGGTCGTGAACAGCCAATTGCCAATTTTTTACTGTTGGTGTAGTAATTATTGAAATATAATTAAATTGTTTAAATGACAATGGCAATTAAAACTGAGCATTGTTATTAGATTCAACAACTCCCCCCGTAATCTTTAGCATCTTGTAAAACTATACTGGCATAATGGTATTATGGCATATACTTAATTTTGCATCTGGTAACTAGTATAAACTGAACATTTTTAATAGTAAAGTGTTATATTTTGAATTCCTTAAAAAAAAAAAAAAAAAAAAGGGCAAACAACAAAAAGCCTCCAGAGAAGTCAAAATTATAGTACATAACAGAGTAGGAATGTGCTTTCAGCTATTGAGAAAATGTTTTTTTTTCAGTTTTCATTGTAGCTATATTATGCGTACGTCTCTTGACTACAAAATGATTCCAGCACTGAAATTGAATGATCTTATCTGCCTGATGATGAAATCACATGTGAAAGATGTTTTTCTCTTCTTCCTTTCGATGCAGATTAACAAATGGGATAAACGGGAATCAAGACGAGGACGAAGGTGGCGAAGGCGACTGTGAAGGATACGAAGGCGGGCCTCATGTACATTTAGACACTTTTAGCTCTGACTTTGAAACCACTGTGGAGCAGGCTGACACAGAAGTGGAGGAGGAGGAGGAGGAAGATGTGCCAAAAGAAGGAGATGGGAAAAGAAACCAGGACAGTTTCAGCTCAGCGTTTGAGCAGATTGTTGAGCAGGTGCAAGAGGAAGACGAGGACGGACAGGAGACGGGGTTGGAAGAAGAGAGACAAAAAGCTCAGGTGGACAACAGAGACGGCTTCAGCTCCACGTTTGAGCGCATCGTGGAGTCCGCCTTGCTGAGAGGCGGGACCTGCTACAGCAGTTTGGACTCTCTGGACGTGCTGTCGCTCACCGACGAGACTGACAGCTGCGTCAGCTTTGAAGCGCCACTGACACCGCTCATCCAACAGAGGGCGCTCTTACAGGGCCCCGAGCCTCTTGAGCTGGAGCTGGCGACTGTTCAAGAGCAGGAAGGGGCTGAGGCTGGACCAGATGCCCCGACCGATGGATCCAAGGATGGGGATGGCACTGGGGGTGGAGCTGGGGCTGTGGCAGGAATAGGAGGAAGCCCACTGAGGACCACCATACCAGGAAGCAGGTCAGAGTTTGTTCTAAGTCAGCCTGGACGCTGGGCCATCCCGAATGGATACCATACGGACTCCCAGGAAGCCATGGAGACATGTGGAGCCATGCACAACTCTGTCAGGTAAGAACAAGTGTTTTATGTACCGTTATAGGACTGTGTTGCATTGCAACAAACATCTAATGAGACGTAACATTTCATGGCTATGTTCTTTTTCTTTCTTTCTTTTATTTATTTATTTTTAAATAATAATCAGTCGCTCCCATGTTGCTAAATAATAGGGACGTAACAATATCCAAACATCACAATACGATATTATTACGAGATGAAGCTCATAATACGATAATTATCACGATATTGTGGGGAGGTTGGCAATATTTAAAAAAGGTCACAAAATTGTAAAAAAAGAAAAAAAAAAAGAAAGAGCTCATACCCCCCAAAAAGCACAATAAAAATGCATATAAACCACTTACAATTTCTAATAACAATATTGAGGCGCTTACTTGTTAATATGCACGCACACATTGAATTCCTCCACATATTGACTCGGTTCACAGGAATATTACGTTCCCCTTCATCTGACCAATAGCGTGGATTTTAAACATAGAAGGGCTAAAATTAAATTAATTATTTGTTTTATTATATATATTATATTTTTTATTTATATTATTGACATATTTATATATATATTTTTATTTTTTATTTTTTTATTTAATATTATTATTAATTGACTGACAATTAGCGTAGATTTTAAACATGGAAGGGCCAAAACATCACTATTGAAAATTATATTGCACAAAAAACTAGCCATCAGAGGGTGCTAGAACTGCACAAATGGAAATCAACCTGACTTTTTTTTTTTTTTTTTTTTTTTAAAGTTTTTAGCTTTGTTTTTGTTGTTGTCTTTGTCTTAGACTGGCCAAGTCAATAAGTGGACCTTAACCCAATAAGGCATGCATTTTACCTTGTGAATGAGAGACTGAAGGGAGAAACCCCCAGAAACAAACAAGAACTAAAAGAGGCTGCAGTAAAGGCCTGGAAAAGCATTTCATTTGAAGAATGCAACAAGTCAGGTGAAGTCAAATGAGTCGCAGGCTTGATGCAGTTGTTGCAAGTAAGGGTTATGCCACACAATATCAAATGTTAAGCGCACAGATGCATGCTACAGAAGGTAACAGGAACCATATGACGGCAGCCATTTTGTAACCTGAACTATGGTACGAGCACGGCTGTTTGTTTTGCCCGCACACATTCGTCCCCCCACGAGCGTTTCTACAGTTTACAGATGGACTGGAATGCCAAATAGATGCACAGACCTCTGACATGATCTCCCCTACTAACTGCCGGGATTTGTTTTCCAGTATCTTCCACAGCCCAGTAAGCTTTGATAAGACGATGCGGGTCCATCCAAACCCCCCCCACATCTCCAGATGTTGTGCTTTAGGCAAAGGCTTGCTTCCTGGCCAGCAGTGCCAAACTGAGAGAGCTATTGTTTATGTGATGACATCATCGTCTTTGTCACGCCGCCACCAGAGTGGCGGTTCATGCTTTTGTTTTTACAGTCATGTTCCTGTTTTATTTTGATAGTCCTGACTCCACTCTCACCCCAGGTCACTTACCCTTCCTGTAGCCTCACTGATTACCGGTCCACGCCCATGATCACTACCACCTGTTCCTCATCAACCCGGACATAAAAGCCACCTGAATTCTCTCCTCGTTGCCGAAGTGTCACATATCTCAGTGCATGGAAGCGTCCTCTCAGTCCTCGTACCACCGTCCTTGTTTGATGTCTAGCCTTGCCTTGTCTTGCGCCTTTAGTTTGCCCTGTTTTTCCTCCCTTGTGGAGCGCCTTTTGTTGTCCCTGTTTTTGAGTGCCCTTTTTTGTATCTCCCGTTTGGAGCTCTTTTTGTTCAGCCTTTTTTCCCTCCTAGCGAGGCGATTTGAGTTTCATTGGATTAAAGCTGCAGCCTTGTTGGCCAACTTACACTCTGCGTCTGAGTCCTATCTCCTCGCTTCGTGTCAGTACACTTCGGCCAGCATGGACCCAGCGGAGAAGTTGGTGGCTGCACTTCGGCAACAGGCTGTCCGCCTGTCGCACCTGGAGGAGGGCCAGCAAGCCATGGTCATCCGGATAGATGAACTTGCTGGACGGGTGCAGGAGCTGGTGAACCACCTGCAACACTCCTCGCCAACCGTCACGAAACCGGAAGCAGCTGAATACCCGATCCCGGCTCCAGCCTTGACCGGGGCTGGAATGAGACTGGCCTCCCCGGAGCGATACTCGGGAGAACCAGGACATTGTCAGGCATTCCTGACCGAATGTGACATTCACTTTGAACTCTCACCACAGGCATTTCCCACAGACCGTTCCCGCGTGGCCTTCTTGATTTCCCACCTGACGGGACGAGCCAGAGACTGGGCCACCGCGGAATGGGCACGGCACTCCCCGACTTGCTCAACCGCAGCCGGGTTTAGCAGGGCTCTCCGCCTCGTTTTCGATCCAACCAACATGGATCGAGAGAAGACGCGAGAACTCAGCCATCTCAGACAAGGCAGAGAATCGGTTAATGATTACGCCATCCGATTCCGAACTCTAGCAGCCAAGAGTGGCTGGAACGACACAGCTCTCTTTGACCACTTTTTGAAGGGGCTCACAACCTCCATGCAGGAACTCTTGCTTCCAAATGACTTACCCGGCGACCTGGACTCATTGATTTCGCTTGCCATCCGCACTGATCATCGGAGGCGGGAGCTCAAGCAGAGCAGCGGACACCAAAGGATACCTGATTCGGGACCCCTCCAGCATCCACTGGCAAGTGAGTCTTCACGATATGCGTTTCCCCAGTCAGCTACCGCGAGGGAGGTCAGTGGAAATGACGAGGAACCTATGCAGCTTGGTCGGACCCAGCTAACCATTGAGGAGCGACAGCGTCGCCGCCAAGAAGGCCGCTGCTACTACTGTGGTGAACTTGGTCATCTGGTGGGATCTTGCACCGTGAAGAGAGGTCCACCGGTGAGTTTTCCGTCACCCCGTCCTGCTAAGACTCAAAGAATCACGCAAGCCCAGATAAGCCACCATGCTATAACCATAGACCTGCCAGCCCTCATCGACTCCGGTTCCGACGAGAGCCTCATGGACTGGGGCCTCGTGAAACGGCTACGGGCCGCCACCGAACCCCTCCCCCTAACCGTCCAGGCCAGAGCGCTTACTGGCAAGGAACTCTGTTGCATCACCCATATCACCGAACCCCTAGAAGTACGAATAGGACAACACATCGAAAACCTCCGTTTCCATGTAATCCAAGCTTCGACACCCACTTTGGTTCTGGGACACCCTTGGCTACGTCAACACAACCCTCGAATCGACTGGAACTCCGGAAACGTACTGGAATGGGGAATGGACTGTATGGATCACGTTTTGGAACAGTCATCAACCAGTGCATCCTCAGCCACGGTCAACCAGGTGACGCTTGAGCCTCTCGCTCCTGAACCTCGCCAGTCACCGTCTCAAGCCCCCGAGTCTCGCCGGGCGTATCTCCAAGACCCTGAGCCACACCAAGTCTCTGCATCATGTCACGCCAAGTCTCTGCATCAGGTCCCGCCAAGTCCCTGCATCACGCCGACCAAGCCAAAGCCGACCAAGCCAAAGCCGACCAAGCCAAAGCCGACCAAGCCAAAGCCGACCAAGCCAAAGCCGACCAAGCCAAAGCCGACCAAGCCAAAGCCGACCAAGCCAAAGCCGACCAAGCCAAAGCCGACCAAGCCAAAGCCGACCACGCCAAAGCCGTCCACGCCAAAGCCGTCCACGCCAAAGCCGTCCACGCCAGAGCCGGCCACGCCAAGCCTGCCACACCCACCACGTTTTGCCAAGTCTGCCAAGCCTGTCACGCCAATTCTGCCACGTTTCGCCAGGTCTGCCAAGCCTGTCACGCCAATTCTGCCACATTTTGCCAAGCCTGTCACGCCAATTCTGCCACGTTTCGCCAGGTCTGCCAAGCCTGTCACGCCAATTCTGCCACGTTTGCCAAGCCTGCCGCGCCTCGTCAAATCTGCCAAGCCTGCCACGCCAAGTCTGCCACGTCTGCCACGCCTCGCCAAGTCTGCAAAGTCTGCCAGGTCTACCAAGTCGAAACTATCCACGGGATCCCCTTGGTACTTTCCAAACCTGATCCGGCGCTAGGAAAAGGCCTTCGGAACGGTCCCGACGGGACTCTCGTCTGGCGTCATGGACGCCCTCCTGAACTGCCTTTTTGTCTGGGACGGATGGGTGGGTCGTGTTCCCTCCTCCGTGCCCCCTTCCGCCCGCCCTTGTTTTTGGACTCCTTGCTGAAAGGCCGTCAAGGGCCGGCCATTGAGGGGGGGGTACTGTCACGCCGCCACCAGAGTGGCGGTTCATGCTTTTGTTTTTACAGTCATGTTCCTGTTTTATTTTGATAGTCCTGACTCCACTCTCACCCCAGGTCACTTACCCTTCCTGTAGCCTCACTGATTACCGGTCCACGCCCATGATCACTACCACCTGTTCCTCATCAACCCGGACATAAAAGCCACCTGAATTCTCTCCTCGTTGCCGAAGTGTCACATATCTCAGTGCATGGAAGCGTCCTCTCAGTCCTCGTACCACCGTCCTTGTTTGATGTCTAGCCTTGCCTTGTCTTGCGCCTTTAGTTTGCCCTGTTTTTCCTCCCTTGTGGAGCGCCTTTTGTTGTCCCTGTTTTTGAGTGCCCTTTTTTGTATCTCCCGTTTGGAGCTCTTTTTGTTCAGCCTTTTTTCCCTCCTAGCGAGGCGATTTGAGTTTCATTGGATTAAAGCTGCAGCCTTGTTGGCCAACTTACACTCTGCGTCTGAGTCCTATCTCCTCGCTTCGTGTCAGTCTTCAGCTTTCCTCTCCCCAGCAGGCTCTTCGTGCGCTTGCGTCTGAGAGATTTTTGCCCCCTCCGTGCTAGCTGCCTTGCCACACATTTGACCAATTAAATCTAGAGTGGATACATCTGGTGGGGTAGTTTTCTTTTCAAGATGGCATCTATTTCAGAATCAACCAGTCACTGATGGCTATTCAACAAAGGTTTGAGGATATCAAAGAGGGATTTAAATTTGCCAAATATTATTGTGTGAGTCAGTAAAAACTTCTATTATTTGTGTTGAACAATTATAAGCGCTTTGCCATATTTGTTGAAGCCACTATTGTGAAATTTAAGACCCTAATGAAACGTTGGCGTCCTTTTTTTTTTGTGACTCACAACATCTGTAAAGCAGATGTGAGGAAAAGCAAATATTTCCCCTTCAATGTAACTTCTTGTCGTCCTCTTCTCTTCCGGTCTCATCCTCCCCTTTGGATAGTCTGGAAAGCACCCAGGGTCACCAAGATAAATAGTCTACACTGAGGCGAAATCCAGCTATAGAACAGTTTGAACAGTTTGCTCGAACTGTTGGCACGTTTTATCTCAATTATCCATATTATTATTAATATTATTGTTGTTATTTTATGTTTTTTTTTTTGTTTTTTTTAAAGGCGCAGTCTGCTGGTTTCACTCAGGAAAATGCACTTTTTAAATACAGGATTTAAACAAACAAACTACTTCTCAATTTACAGATCTGGGCTTTTCTTAACATGTGGGGGTGATTTAGTCCTAACCCAAAGCCTGTATTTTGCCATTTTGCGTTTGTTTCGTAAACAGCGGGACGTTTCGAGGAAAAAAAATCACCACCAAAGATGAACATAAACCCAGATGTGTAGACTGAGAGAAAGTTAAAGTGTGTACATCCTGTATTTAAAAAGTGCATTTTCCTGAGTGAAACCGGCATACTGGGCCTTTAAGGTAAGCAGTAAATCTTCCTGCATTTTAGGTGAGTGGTTTACTGGCTTAATTGGTTCAAACATGTAATATGTTTCCTTGCAGATCAGCACGGTACAACTTACCGGTATAAAAAATGTGGCAAAACAGTGTAAGAGAACAATTAGGGAGGATTTTTATTCTGAACCGTCGATCCCTTCGTGCCTTTCATTGTTCTTAGCAGGCTCGAGTCTATGCAGTAAAGCAGACAGCAGCCCCCCTGGGCATATATAAAACACTGGCTAGCATTGCAGATGTGGATGGATGCAAACTGCATTTCGTTGTTCTGAGCTTGTGACAGTGTAATGACAATAAAGTTGAATTTTGGAGTGAGCTTTTCAGTACGTGGAAATGCAAAGCGAAGAGTCCATCTCAACGTAGCTCAGGTTTCATCAATCCAATTACACTACGCTGAGAAATCCGTCGCACAAGTCAGCTCATATGAACCCATCGACGCGTGTCTTGAAATGCGTTTTGCTCATCTCACATGTGTACAGCATCTGTGGCTGCACATTTGCATGCAAGCACGCTGGAAACACGCTGTGAGCGTGTTCCTTCCTCCCCCTTGCGTTCGGGCCTACCAGATCTAAGCCCAAGCGCAGCAGCAGAAAAAAAAAAAAAAAAAAAAGAGCTTTTGATTCCATATCAGAGAGCCTGGAGAACTAATCTCTTACACGGATGCCGTCATGTGAAGAACCATGCGTGCATTAAAGGCATATATGCTAGAATTGTGCATGCATGTGGACATAAAATTGTAAAATCGTGAGACAAATATGTGACCTCATATCTCTCGATGTGCTGTTTTTCCACAAATACACTCACATATTCATATTTACACATGAAACTATTGGAATCTAACCTTTAATGTGATTCTATAGCGTGGCAAAAGCATCCAGCAGATTATCCCCTCCTGGTTCTCGCTTCGTAATATAGATACACTCATGCATGCACACGCACACTAACAGGAATATCGAGGCACTCACACACAAGCAGTAATACACACAAAATTCTGCTGCATCCTCCCCACTTGCTCACACACACACACACACACACACACACACGCGCACAGTCGCTGAATCATTTTAGCACTGACAGATTTATGCGTGTCTATTTATAGCTGCAGTCTGTGTTTCACATACACGGTGAAGTCTCACTGTAACAATAACAGGTTTGCTAGAGTTGCACACAAGATTCTCTCTTTGTGTCTGACTTGTAAACGAGTCCACATGTACAAGAGATTTGTGTCTGCTTTTAGCATTGGGTGTGATTTGAGTTAATTTCGCACAAAATTTGTAGACGGCAAGGAAGTTTGACTTTGTTTTAATTCATTTATTTGTGTGCAAGGGTGGATTATAAGGGTCGATCCCATTCGGTGACGGTGTGAATCAAAATGTCTATCTCGTTAGATTTTATTTGTTTTGACTTTAGTTTTTATGAATTCAATTAGTTTTAATTAGATTTTAGAGCAACATTCTTAGTTTTTTTTTTTTTAATACCCACTTCTATTTAGTTTTTCTTAGTTTTAGCATTAGTTTTATTCAATTTATTTTATGGATTTTCAGTTGAATGCAATATATAAAAAAGGACACTAAGTATTGTGTAATAAATTAAAATAAGCTATACTTCTCCTTCTTTGTATGGACCAACATAAATATACTTAAAATTAATCATGAAAGCTCATGTATGATATTAATTAAAACAAAGGACATTTTTCACGATAATTAAAGTTCATTTTCCTTTGTTATTTTTCATTTTTGTCTAAAACCATTTTCATTTCATTTCGTTAATGGAAACGCTTTTTCAATTTTAGTTTTAGTTATTTAGTTTGTTTTTGTACGACAGTAACCTTGGAATTTTTTTTTTTTTTTATAGACGCAATTTCACATAAACATGACAATATGAGTTTGAAATCTAATTCAATTCGCACCTGTATAAATCCATGGAAGTTCATAAAATTACCGCTTCAAATGGAAGGGGCACAGCTATTGCAATGCATTATGGGACTAGCAACAGTGGATGCACCGCGCAGGTATTAAACATAGGCTTAGCTATATGCATCACACAATAGAAAAAAGTAATAATAAAATTGAAGGGCTTAATCATGTGTTGATAGAATAATTTTGTTAAATATGCATTACATGACCACTATTAAGTATTTCAGTTATGTCCTGTTCAAAATGTGGATTAAGCTGGGGTCATAATTATTTTATTTTGCTCTGTGTCATTTTCCTGCTTTCAAGCAGTTTCCAATAAAGTCACTGGAAAGAGTGAGTGCTTTTTGGCTAATGGGGCCTTTCCAGTGGGCGCCGACATTAGCAATCCGCTAAGTCATCCTCCGCGTTAGCTGCCATGAGAAGATGACATCTGCCCTACACTTGCTGTTTGTGAAAGGCTTGAGCAAATGACAAAGGTTATCCATGAGTTGTGGAACTTTCTTTACAAAATGGTCAAAGGTCGTGCTTAAAAAAAAAAATAATAATCTGACGTGTGGATGAATAGCATTCACCTGCAAACTACAGATTGCTATTAAATTCCATTTAGCAGTCCATCATTGTTGCACCTCTATTCTTATCTACTGCTATATTTCTGACCTTCCAGCTGCTTTTCTGTCATCTCTTTTTTTTTTTCCCTTCTTTCCACCTGACCAGAAAGAGGAAGGGGTGCATGCAATGGTGTGTCAGCATGTTTTCCTGTGTTTGGTGGCTGCTGTAGTTTGACAAGGACATTTCATCATGTATATATTTAGGCTAGAAATGAGTTTATTGAGTATAGAAAGATGACTAATCATTTCAAATGTTATATTTATATCAGGCACTATATTAAATACCACCAAATCAATCTCTTAAGGAGTGTGTTCCCTGACGGATTTGCTTAAACACAGTCAGGTACACACATGTAGACTTAATAACAATCAATATGTTAACATTTATGGTTAATTTATATGTAGAGTAACATCAAAGCAATCAATTTGGAGAAATTTGGAAGCAGAATGGTGTCACGGTGCATCCGCACTGCCAGAAAATACAAAGAAAAGAAAGCTAACTTGCTAACTACATCGTGGTTGCAACTCTTCTCTTTGTGGTGGTGTTTGTGACACGCAACACAAAAAATGTTGCTCCTCGATTTGTGTTAGCTTGTGGCTGCTTCCTAATGGCCGATTGTTGTATTTCCGGGCTATGGCCAGGCTACTGTCAATGAACCCCCCCCCCTTTAATTTCAACATAGCTCCTAGATGACATCAAAGTGCAATATAAAAACAAAAACAGCAAATAGTTGAGTTTCCAAAGAGTGAGAATGGGCTCCAAAAACAAGCTGCGAAAGGGCTGAATTTAACTAGTAGTGACTCGAAATGGTGCTGTCACATTTCTCCACTTTTCTCATCATTTGAATCTTATAATATTGCACATACAGCACCCCAGTTTAAGCCCAAAATCCAGGACGTGCATGACTCCTGAAGTGGGGCCCCAGAGGAAGTTGAGCATGAACGATATATTGTGCAGGACCTCAAGGATCATCAGACCTTGCATCAGGAAAAGTCTCCCAAGTGCTTTGCTCCGCCCCCACATCCTCTCCAACGGAGTTTACAAGACAGCCAAGAAACTTCGAGGGAAAAAAAAAAATTAAAAAAAATATCCAAATGTATTCCCCGCCCGTTGACAGTATGGCGGAATAACACAGAGCGACGTTATCATTGGCAGGCTGTACTTATATGAAGAGCGGACTTCCGCTCGACGACACGAACATTCGGACTCGGCTGGGAGTGAAACAAGCAAAAGCGGATTTGAGCGAGAGCCGCCGGATGATGTGTCGGTCGGACATCACGCCTTCATTTCCCAGATCTGAAACGATGTGGAAAGAGGAATATGATGCCCACTTCGACTTTTTGCTGCAACTCCTGTAAGTTTCATTTCGACTGCAATGGAAGCTTTTACTGTCGAATTAGCGATTTTGCAGCGTGGCAAAGTGGAAAGTGTGAGGCGGCGTTGCAAGGAAAATGACTGTCAAAGTCGTAATATTTAACGAGGAATATCACTATTTGTATATCTATCAGTCGCATTTGGGCGGATTCTGATGGAATCTTACCCAATAATCCAATAGGAAAATAATCTTAAAATTACATTGACTTGAAATTATAACATTGTCCTGCAAGAGTTTGTAATTTCTTGCCCTAAAATGGTCTCTTTAGCCTATTGAAACATGTTTTATTTTTCCTTGTGGTTATCTTCATAAACGTACCCTGACCTGTGGTGTTGCCACCAATTTGATAAATCAATATGAGATCAACTCTTTACTCAAAATGTTAACTTTCATTGATGAAACAGCAGCTTAAAGTTATACAGACATTGCAACATTCTTTTTGGGTAGATATCATATCTGCATTGCTCATCAGGTAAAACACACAATAGCACGGACACAAAAGCTTTTCTCTGTTATGTACTGTACCTTTGTGAACCGCAATTGAACAATGAAACGCCAGAATTTCATCATTTTTGATTACCCCTCATGCTGCCAGGTCACTTTGTCTCATTCCCACTCACGCTTACACACATATAAGCATACCTTGGAGGCAGACAACTTTGAGGTGTTTGTGCAACACCAAAGAGATTAGGTGAGTCACTGACATGCACCATCATGTTTACTGTCTATCAATGACACAAATATTTTTAGACAGACTGGAGCACTCAGTGAGCAGGTATATCGCACCGAGGCATACAGTCAAATACTATATTGTTACATTATGAACATTATGATATTTTTTTGTGCACTATAAATGTAATTGGGACCATTTATAGAATTTGCGGAGTCTACTCGATTACAAATCGACACCTTAAAATAATGTTTTTTACAACCAGTTCAGGGTGTACCCCGCCTGCTGCCCACAGCCAGCCAGGATAGGCTCCAGCACCCCCACACGACCCTTGTGAGGAACAAGTGGTTCCGAAAATTGATGGATGGATAGAACTACAGTATTTGTATCATGAGGAGATGATTTAGGGAAAAATAATAATAATTTTGCAAAAAAAAAAAAAAAGACGTATAGGCAATATTTTAAGAGGATGACAAAATGCAACTTAACACCAAACAAATAGTTGACGATATTTTGCAAACTGTCCTAGACATTTAATATGAAAGCCCTTCCCCAGCTTGTTTGGTTATGTATTTCCTTCAAAGATATTCATCCTTCCTGCTGTAAAGGAAGCATCTTCATCAGATCACCCCCAACCAACTCTATTGGCTGCCCTTCAACACAAAACTGTTCTAATGGTTTCACACTTGCGGATATAACAGCTGCCCACCCTGTCCCTAAGGATGAGCCGGGAATCCCCCCCACATGAAAGGAATTTTGGCAGATAACAATCTGCACTTTAATTCGGACTGGTGAACATCTTGCCTTATGCTTGATGATTTCATGTGAACTTGGGAGTTTCATTGGCTACTAGCATCCCAGTGAGAAGCGTTTCAAGATAATGGGCATTATGGAAATTAATTAAGGTCTTATTGAATCAGCCAAGAAAAGAAAATCTAACTTTGGAAGGAGCACGATTGCCAGGGGCCTCGGATGTCGAAAGGAGGGCAATGGAAATATTTGTTTGCGAATGACGTCCGTGGGTTTTTCCTTGGTGTCAGTCTGTATTCACATGGCAGCTTTTGACGAGCAGCACAATTGAGCCTGGCAGCCGCGACGACTTCATGAAGGACGCGGCACTTGGCTTCCGCTGTATCCATGGTAACTGGCAAATCCCAAACGATAATGGCTAGTAATGTATTGAATTTGTGAGGGTAATGCAATTGGCTTGATCTGATTATGGCAAAACAAAAACAAAAAAAACAAACCTGAATCATCTGGCGGGAATGCTGACATGCCAAACTAATGGAAATGATGTGATGGAGGGAAATATGAACAGGAGTTTATGTTGTGAAATGCCTTTTACAGTTTAAAGTTGTGTGGTTGCTCATCTCAAGGTGACAATTTATTTCATATAATTCATGTAGGTGGTTTTCTTTTTGCCCCCAAATAATGTAACTTCTCCGTTTGTGGTAATCTATTGTTTGAGATTGCGATGTCGCTGATCACTATCGCCTCTCGTAACCTTGTGCAATACATATTTCAACCACTACAGTATTTAAGCGGATATATTTTCATGTCTCAAACAGGTTGTGTAGCGTTATTGTTTGTAGATTTATTTGTACTTGATTGACAGTTGAGCGTTTGAGAGTGGAGACATTTTTTTTTTTCTCGCAATTTCAAAGCTCCATTTTAAAATCTTTGCAATATTTGTAATCATTCAGATTTAGTTGGGCTTCTACGTGCCGTGACAACCTCACAAGACAATTATTTCCACTTTACAGGGACTTTAACTGTTTGTCAACTTGCATAACTGCTCCTAATAGGGGTGACTAAGTAGTGTACATCCAGTCCCAAAAGGGATCATAGGACTGATCTGCCTCAGTGTCACACTCTTGCATCCATTATTTTCCAGCTAGTGAGCATGAGATGGACAATTTAGTGGGTCAGCTGAAGCAGTTTTAGCTCAGGGGCAACACGAAGGGCCAGAGAGAACACTTTGTTTTTCTTTAGGGATCTTTAAGACAAATGAAGTCTTAGTTTTGTTGCGTCTAAGCCACAAATTGCTCACCACATTGTAAATTAAGACCTGAACGAAAGTTGTACACTCGTGGGGCTTTGAGAGAGATTGAAGCAGGTGAGATCTGCCTCAGATTGATCATCTGTCAGCACACGAGAGACTGACCTTATTTCAAAACAAAAGGATGTCAGTGTCATGAGTTATTCAACGTTAAATATGCGCGCAACTGGTGAGCACGTTTTTTGTTTGGCCAACCTGGGCTCCAAGCTTGCGTGTTTGTTTTTCTCCCATCAACGTGTTTGCGCTCCTCCCAACAGCGACGCCAACCTCACCGACGTGCTGTCCGACTCGGACGAGTGCGAGTTGGGCAGTCTGGAGCATTTGGAGCGCGGCAGCAGCGACACCCTGGCCAACGGCTGCCGAGCTGACTCCCAAGCTGCCAAGAGGCTGGCCAAGCGCCTTTATCACCTCGAGGGCTTCAAGCGCTGCGATGTGGCCAGACACCTGGGCAAGAAGTGAGCACATGCGAGCATCGACGTCACCAAAAAAAAAGTTGGGGCTATCCGTCGATGAGATGAACCTCAATCTGCCATTCTCCTTTCCTGCAGTAATGACTTTAGTCAATTGGTGGCGGCAGAGTACCTGAGTTTCTTTGACTTCTCCGGCTTGTCACTGGATCGGGCCTTAAGGTAATGAAATGCACGCAGCAGCTCTGCACGGCACGTGTGCCAGTGTCAAGGCTTGTTCGCAAGCGTGTGTTGTGGATGTCACATTTGCTGTTCACAAGGCATCGGCGATGTGCTTATCAAGCTGTCGCGTTCGCTGGAGTTATTCAGCGGAGCTGACAGCTGGCAAGCGCGTCACTTTCTTCTAGCTGACCTGTTGGCGTTCCAACATGCTGTCGTCAGCGCCACGCCATGGTTCTAACAGTCAACTTTTTTTTTAAACTGTAAAATGTATAGTCCGATTTGAAATGGCTCAAAAATATACATTTTATAAGTTTTAATTAATACAACGGCATCATTTTTCAAAGGCAGAAAAATGACCTCAACACAAATCAATATCACACTTGTTTTTTTGTTTTTTGTTTTTTTTTATAGTACCGTGCATCCTTTTTTATGAATTATGAAATGACCGTATCAATGACTAAATAATGCAGCCATATTTCTGAGTTTGACATCTTTTTCCTCACTTTTAGGGATGTTCGATACCACTTTTTTTCAGACCAATACCGATACTTGGACCCTCAGTACTCACCGATACTGATACCAACTGCCGATACCAGCAGTACAGTTTCACAAAAAAAAAAAAAAAAAAAAAAAAAAAAAAGATATTTAAAAAAAAAAGATATTTCCTTTAATTTTGACAACAAAAAAAACAGCACAGTCACTCTTCAATAGTCTTAACGCTCAAAATAAAAGACACAAATTTAGTTTAAGATTCCAAACCAGTGAAGTTTTGGTGAAAAACTGCTGCAAGCTAGCTCCACTTACAGGCAAGGAGGACTCACTTAACGTCTTCCCCCTCTGCCATCGGTCCCGATACCGATACCTGCTTTCGGTACTCGCCCATCCCTATTCACAAGTATGAAAACTGAGCAAAAATGTTTTTTTGTACATTTAGAACAGATGTAAAATTTGCGATTAATCGTGAGTTAACTGTTGAAGTCATGCGATTAACTACGATTACAAATTTTCATCACCTGACACCCCTACTTTAAACACATTTTAAACACACAGGTGAAGCCAATTAAAAAATATTCTACGCACCCCTCACTCGTCGAAACACAGCATTCTGATTAATAATGTGATTGTGGAATATGAATTACACAGCAAAATCCACCCATTTGTATCCATCTTAGGGGTGGCCATTTTGTCATTGCAAATGACATCACAGTTGCTCAGGGTCGCAATCGATCACATTTCACCTGATTTCTGAGTTTGGTCATGTGACGTTCGCAGGCTGAGCCGTGATTTGCAAGCGATACATATTTTTCTTTTGAAAATTGTAGAAACGCAAATGATGGCAATCTATTTATTTATTTTTTTGCTGATATGCTCGTCTTCTATTTCTTTCTGTTGTTAGCATTTTGGCTCGACGTTAACGTCTCTCGGCACAGTCACATGCAATCTTCAAAGAAAACGCAATTTCCCATTTTTTTGACCGTATCGCGCGTGACTCCTTGCCTTGTTTCCAAATGCGTTCTTGTCCTCGGATTCTATTTACTGGCACGCGCGACTCATGTGCAAATTCTGCAGCCTACTGAGAGACTTCTGACCTCCAGTTGGCCTTTTTCTGTGCGACAGGAACTTTTTAAAAGCCTTTCCGTTGATGGGGGAGACGCAGGAACGAGAGCGGATCCTGGTGCATTTCTCCAAGCGCTTCTGCCACTGCAGTCTTCAAACACTCACCTCTGAAGGTCAGCGCAGTGAATGGTGGCGGTTTTGAGAACTTTGGCAACTTAAAGTAGCACTAAGGAACTTTTCAACCTAACTCCTCTGATGAAACATGGACTTAAAAGTAGTTGAATGGTACCTTTGCCATGGCTTGAGGTGGGGTCTGCATCATTTTTACTGGCACTAAGCAACTTTGAGGAGGATGGTTTGAACACTTCCACACAAAAAACTACAAACGTGCTGAAGGCTTTATGGCATACGTCACTTCTCCCTTTCCCCATTCGTGACAAAAACGATTACTGATTTCCTGACAGAAGCTGCAAAACAGAAAAGTTTTGTCTGAGAAGACAAAAGAGAAAAAAAGAAAAAGGGAAGCTATCATCAACATAAACTCAAATTTCCTTCGTGTTGCTCTAGAACAAGTTATTCCATATCATAGTCGCTTAGAATAACTTAGTTATGTAATGTGGATTTATACAGTGTAACCGTATACACTTGCTGAGCACAATATTAGGTGCGTGTGCAAATCTAATTTTCGCGGTTTCGACATACGACGTTTCAAGGTTACGAACAGCGTGAGGCATAAGAAGGCACACTCAGTTACTGCAATATGATTATTATTATTTTTAATAGCCCAGAAGTGTTATTAGAACTTTAAAGTGGAAGTCAAGCATAAACATTTCTTGACAATAATATGTCACTAGTTAATACATGACAATCTGATTAATGTTACATTTGTGGAATAAAAGTTATGAAGCAAAATCCAGCCTTTTTTAGCCATCTCAGGGGGCGGCCATTTTGTCACGTGCTGTCGACTGAAGACGGCCAATCACAGCTCACCTGTTTTATGAAGCTGAGCTGTGATTGGTTGCTACCTGAAACCTGCACAACTGTGATGTCGTCTTCATTTGACAGCAAGTGGCAAAATGGCCGCCCCCTGAGATGGATAAAAACGGCTGAATTTTGCTGCTTAACTCATATTCCACTAACACAATTTTAACCAGTGGGGCTGCATAGAACAATTGTCAAAAAAAAAAAGATTTGGGTTGACTTCCTTTTTAACTCATTCACTCGCCGCCATTTTCACATTTCGCAATCCCGTTTGCTCCCGACTGTTTTACTGAATTTTAACTGATTTTGCAAGGCCCACAGAATATTGTGTTCAATTGCTATAAGAGCATCTATCAAAAGAAAGATGAAAGTCTCTTCTTTTATCAGGAAAAAACAAAAGTATGTTTCTATCTGTTTCCGTTTTGCAGCAATTGGCATTAGAAGAGAGATAAGTTTCATCAGTTTTCACAAATCTATTTAAAATTGTCAGTAATTAGTTTTTTTTCTACATGGCCCTGGTTGATCTCCTTTGCTCTGCTGCCACCTGCTGGCCGTTTGTGTAATAACTACCATTTCTGCAACCGTTCTTTGCAGTTGAGAGGCTGCATCAAAGCCTTCTGTATTCTTTAGCATAAAAAACAACAACGTATAAATACGTCTTTGGGACGCTTAAAACATAAAAAAAACGTATTTACATGTTATTGGGAGCAAATTAGTTAATATCAAGTTTAATTTAGTGAGGTGTCTGAACGTGTCTCATCTGACTGTCAGAGAATGCGCGACATTTGCACGCATGCGTTTGTTTGACATGAAGTTGACCTCAGCTTTGTTTGTCGTCCATTTTGCAGATGGCGCCCACACGTTAACCTGCGCTCTCATGCTGCTCAACACGGATCTACACGGACACGTATGTGTTTACCTTCAAACGGATTCTTTCTGATCTAATCACCTCGCATATTTGGAACATGCCAACAAAACAGCCCTTTGCCATCAAATCTTTCCTTCTAACGTCCCCCCCTGCCCCCCCCACTAACTCTCCTCACACTTGCCTCCCAGCCTACTTTTTGCCCTGTTTCCGTCTCTCCTGTCCTTAGATGGTCTCAAGTGTTCATTTTTTTAACTGGAGCGTTGCGACGTGAGCCGCATAAGCGCACAATCAGTAGTCATCACATGCTGCCCATGTTCCCTAAACTGCTCACAGCAACGCCGCCCCTGCTAAACACTCATGTAATGAATAGCCGTCCTTTAACTAACATCCTTTCTCTCTTTTTTTTGCTTCCCTTTCTTCCCTTTCAAATCCTCCACATCCGGTTTCCTGGCCTCTCTCTGTCCCTGCAGGTGGTAAGTATTCCCCTGCTGCCAACATTGGACTCGCTCCTCGGAATGTGTGCTCCTTTTTGGGTTTTTCAACTCATGTCTCAGATTTGGTGCTGATGCTATTTTAGGTTCCCGAGGTCATCAAAATGACAGCAATTTAAAAAATTCACAGTTAGATATACTTTATTGAAGGCAAAATGTCACAAAAATAATATAACAACACTACAGAAAGGAAAATTAATCTCTGAATCAATTATTTCACCTTTAAGAATAATGTTGATTGTGTGAAATCAATAGTTACGCTTAATACAGCCTTTTCCAATCATGCCAAATATAGGCATGAGCGTTATATAAGCAAGATAAGCACTGCCACCAAGTGGACAGATGCACAACTGCATTCAGATTGAGCCCTTTCAAAAGCTATTTTAGGAGTAAATAAATATTTGCCAACTTTGACATTATATACACAAAATGACAATTAGGGATAAATTATCGGCGTCGATATTGAGCGTTTTGATGAATATTGGTATCAGCCTTTAAAAAAAATAAAAAATCTGACGGCCGATAAAAGGCAAAACTAAAACCATTTTAATATGAGGGAACTATGAGAGTGCTATATTTGTATGTATGTTACTTGTTTAAATTTCATTTTAGCTTTTCAGACATGCTGGAGCTGCCTGAATATTTTGTTAGACATTGAAAAGGATTGTGTAAGATTTTTAAAAAAAATATATATAATTAAGCATTAGAATTTTGAATTGTCTTTCCTCAGAACATTGGAAAGAAGATGTCCTGCCAGCAGTTCATTAGTAATCTCGATGGCCTCAACAATGGCAAAGACTTTCCCAAAGACTTATTGAAGGTAACAGAACGCACCTTCTCCTCAAAGTGCACAAATACCTCAAAATATGTCACAAGATTATTCCCGCCTTCCCCGCACAGGTCTTGTATAACTCAATCAAGAACGAGAAGCTTGAGTGGGCTGTGTGAGTTTGCTCTTAAGTTCTGCTCAAAAAAGACTCACTTCACCATGTGCATCTCCTGTTCATCTTTTTTTTCTTTTTTGCATGCAGTGAAGAAGAAGAGCTACGGAAGAGCCTGTCGGAGCTGGTGGAGGAGCAGTGTGAGGGCGGGAGTAAACGTGTTGCCAGGGTAACGGACAGCAATAACCCTTTCATCGCCATCCCCATCCTCCTCAACGCCGTAACGTACAAACACGGAGTGCTGACTCGCAAAAGCCACGCCGACATGGATGGCAAGCGGAGTGAGTCCATAAACGGCAACGTATTGATCCATTAGAGCCAGGGGTGTCCAAACTGCGGCCCGGGGGCCATTTGCGGCCCGGGGTCCATTTTTCAGTGGCGCGCGACATTTGCTAAAAATGGCATTTGGCTCAGTTCAAATCAAATAAAAACAAAAATGTTTGGAGATGGTCAAAGAAAGAAGGGAGGAGGTGCCATTAAAGGTTATTTTAGTTCACTAAAACTAATAAAAAAAACTAAAATTTAAAAAAACAATATTGTTACCGAAATAAAATAAAAACGAAAACTAACTGAAACTACATTTTATGTTTACAAAACTAACTAAAACTAACTATAATTATAGCAAAAATGTCCTTGGTTTTAGTCTTTGTTAATTAATTTAATGCATGAGCCTTTGGGGATGATTTTAAATGTGATTTTTAGTGGATTTATTTTGATATATATCGGAATAAAGACGTTTGAAAGTATGTCACACAAAAGTGACATCATCTAGCAGCAGCCAATAGAAAAGCACCAAAAGATGACGTTGCGTCTATGGTGTTTTTAAATATTGCTCACAAGTAATACCCTTTTTCTTTTTTTTTTAAATTAATTCTAATACTGAAACTGACAAACTAAACTAAAACTAAGCATTTTTTAAAGAACCAAACTAATAAAAACTAAAAAAAAAAAAAAAAAAAATTCCAAAACTATAATCACCCTATTGCCATATTACAAATAAACTATTTGTTCAATTTTTAGGACTAAACAATTTCTCTTCATAACATGATGTGGCCCTTGCGTCCTTCTGATGGTCTGTATGTGGCCCTCAATTGAAAAAGTTTGGACACCCCTGCATTTGGCTGTACAGTCGATTTGGTTCATTTACATATTTGTAATTTTGTAATAATACGCTTTTGTTTTGTGAATCATTGAGACGATCTGTTTCTGATCTGGCTTCCATTGTGTCCAACGCAGCCCCGCGGGGTCGCCGTGGTTGGAAGAAGTTCTATGCAGTGCTGAAGGGAATGATACTCTATCTCCAAAAGGTACTGCATCCTAGTATTAATTTTGTCGGCCATTTTGAAATGTAGTTTTAGTCCAATTTCGGTCACGCTTGTTCGTTTTTAATCACAGTTAGTCAACCTCATCCCATTTTTATTCAGTCCATTTTTTAGTCCACTCTAAATCAAACATTTTAGTCTTTGTTTTAGTCCAAGAAAATGTCATTTCATTGGTCAACGTTTTAGTCTAGTTATGGTCAGGACAACCATTTTATCCCTGCATATTGTTTTTGTCAGCAAATTATATCGAACCTTTTCGGATCAATAACTATTTCACGTAAAATTGTGTCATCTTTTTGATGAAAAACAACTTCAACATTATTGCATTACAGTGGCTAACGTGGCTCCATGCTATGCGCTAGTAAGTTAGCTAGCATTAGTTAGCAGTCACATTAACATTATTGTTGGAATGTTACAGCAATTGGATGCATGTTAAACGGATACTTGACGCATTGAACCATTTTTAGCAGTGAAAAGTTCACATTTTGTTGAGAATTAATTTGATAACTTCATTATTTTTCATGTATAATTAATACCTTTTAAAAAATACGTTTTTTTTCCTGTTGCTGTCGACTGGTGATGACATCACCTGTGTTGAGGAAGTAGGTAACGCCCAATCATGGTTTACCTGTTTTCTGGGGTTGGTCAGCAAACTGAGCCATGTTTGGTCATTACCTACTTCCTCAGCACAGGTGATGTCATCACCAGTCGACAGCAAGTAGAAAAAATACTTTTTAAAGGTATTAATTGCACATGAAAAATAATAGTTACCACATTAATTATAGACAAAATGTTTTTTTACTGCTGAAAATGTCTCAGTGAGTCAAGTATCCCTTTAAGTTATAACTAGAATTTACTTCTTTTTTGTTTTTTTTAACCTTTCACTGTGAATCCCCCTCCTGTCTGCCCCATGTGTTTGTGCTGTGTCACATGACATTGTCAGACGTGACAATGAGCAGAAACAACATTTTACAAAATCATATAATTTTCATCTCGTTTTTATTCATGAACTAAAAATGTCCATAGATTTTAAGTCCAGTTTTTATTAAGTGAAGGACATTTTCGTCTCGTCTTCATTAGTCGATGAAAATGCATATTCGTTGAGTCCCAGTTATTGTTTATTAATGAAGCTTTTAGTCTAGTTTTAGTCTTGTGAAAAACGTGTTGATGAAATTATTTTTTTTTTAGTTTTTATTGAAGAAATGAACATTACTGCATCTCACCATTTGTCTCTGTTGCCATAGAAACACAGTACATGGCGTCACTGATGTGGTAGATGCTACAGTTGTTCTACTACGCCGTGCTTTCATTTTTTTTGTTTTTTTTTTGCTTGAGAGTGAGGCAGAGGGGCAATGAGGCCCGGCCACTGTAGTGCGTGTTTGTCTCCCTCTGCTGGTGATAAGGCTTTATTGCAACATAGGAGAAATTACGAAGTACAAGCCATCTTGTGTGTTTACTTCTTTTCTGATACAGGAAATGGACTTTATTGCAATGACCTCAAAACATACATTTTTTTTTGCCTCCTATTTGTCTCATTTAGGATGAATATAAGCCAGATGCTGACATTTCCGAGGTGGACCTGAAGAATGCCGTGCGAATCCACCACGCGTTAGCCACTCGCGCCACCGATTACAGCAAGAAGGCCAACGTACTCAAGCTCAAAACGTCCGACTGGAGAGTTTTTCTACTGCAGGCCCCGTGAGTAAACGCAGACTCGTTTTCCTCCCCTTAATCCCAAGTCAGCTCATTGCTGTGCTTTTTCTCTTCAGGGGCGAGGAGGAGATGATGTCGTGGATCTTTCGAATAAATCTGGTGGCGGCGCTGTTCTCCGCTCCGGCCTTCCCTGCTGCCATCGGCTCCATGAAAAAATTTTGCCGGCCCATCCTTCCGTCCTCTTCAACAAGACTCAATCAGGTAAAGAACTTGCAATAGTGTGCAAGGCTCAAAATAATTGCGTCAAAATTGCTCATTTGCTCCTCATTAATAAACATTAACTTGCCAAACTGCGACTCGTAGGTCAAGACAAAAACGCTGTTGTGTGTGTCAGAAACAGAATTGACCAATTAGCCATCCCCACCCGTTTTTGGGGTATTACATATTTGTATTTATATTTTGTTGTGGTTTATTGGAGAGGTTTGGTGTTGTTTCACTTTAAATTAGTTTAGCAGAAAAAAGTAAAAAGCATAAATTATTAAAAGTTCAACTGAAGTTTTTTTGTACTTTAAGTTATTTTGTAGCTACATATATATATAAAGTAAAGGCATATTTGTTAATAAATTGTATTTTACAAAACTACATTAAAGCATTTTTTTTTTAAAAATCAATTCATCTTTACTTCCAGACAACAAAATAAAGTTTGTTGCTGTGCACAATGTAGGAATTTAGGAAAGAAAAACTGTTGATTCGAGAAAAAAAGGAAAAACAATTGTTCATTCATTATGTTTAATTCAATAAAAAACGTGCTACGGTTCCTTGGGATTAACCTGCAAAAAAAAAAAAAAAAAGCTTCTCAAAGTTAGAAAGTTGCTCCTCAAATGAAGCATTTGAGTCGCAAAACTGCTCTGCAAAAAAAAAATTCGAGCCTTGATGTATACTGAATGTTTATATACCGTACGACGATGTATATGAATATATATGTCAGAAAATGTTGAATTAAAATGCTCCACATACTGTCCAGCCTTTATTGCCATCTTATTGGTCGTTTTTGCGGGTCTTGTGTCGTTTGCCTGGCGCGCGATTGGTGCAGGAGGAGCAGCTGCTGAGTCACGAGAGCAAACTGAAGCAGATGAGCCTGGAGCTGGAAGAGCACCGCAAAAACCCGCCCTCATCTGACCCCAAAAGCCGCGAGTGGGAGGAGTATCGGCTCAAAGAGCACTACCTCACGTACGAGGTGAGGAATATTCACAATCATTTGTTTGGCGCCATCTGGTGGTGCTTGTCATTTGTTATGCTGTTGATTGATTGACAGAGGCAGGTGAGGTCCGTGATTTTCAGTATTTATTATTTTATGAGCTCATGAGTTTTGAGATACAACCTAGGTCACACGATAAATTACGCTTCTAAGTCAAGGCACCACTATATAGAGCGAATATGTTCTTTTGTTATCTGTTGTCAAAAACAATTGACGCCTACCCAATGTGGTCTGACGACGACGATCCTCCTCCCCTCACGTCCTTCGCATCAAATGTCACAAGATGGCGCCAAAAAATATTTTCATATTAGTCATGGCTTTGGTCTCCAAACAAAAACAATAGGCGAGTTTTAGGGAATGGAAGATGATACGTTCCTCACAAAAATCAGCAAATTCGACAAAGCTTCACTCTAGTTATTTATCACCCTGGTGAGTACATTTGTAGAATCGGCCTTTTTTTTGTTTTTGTTTCACTTCAATCATGTTAGCCCTCTATCCCTTTTTGCCCCGCCATCTGTCCATTCTGAGCAGAAGACCCGCTACGAGACGTACATCGGCCTCCTCGGGGCCAAAATCCGCACGGAGACGGACGACCTGGAGAAGATCGAGGCCAGCGTGCTGATGGAGGCCGTCCTGGCCGGCCGCGATCACCACCTCCGCAAGACGCAGTCCTCGCCGTCCATCAACCAGCCTCACGCCGGCTCCAACGGGAGGGGCGCCGGCGTGGGGCCGATCAGCTGAGGGTGTGGGGGTGCACCGCGGAGAAAAGCCAAAACCAGCCTCATGTAACGTGTTATTGGGTTCCCAAACTCAGCGCAACCCTGGTGATCAAATGAGCAATAGAAAGACCCTCGCTCGGCAACCTCACTGAAGCCCCGCCCCCCTCTCGCCTCGACCTCAGTACTGTTGCACATTGAGAACGATCAGAACTGTGATCACTATTTATTACATCGTCAGTATTATTATTATTATTATTATTTAATCAGTTTGTCTCGAGTTGAGGTTTACGTTTGAGCAGAGAGAGAACGAGGACACAAAAGACGTTCAAGCACGTTTGTTTCCTTCTCTTTCTGGCGTCTCGGCTCAGATCGAGCAAATGGAAATGGTACTACTGTAGCATTTTGGCCTTCGTGTTTCACTCTCACCTTTGGACCTATATTTGGGGTAAGCGTGATTCGCAAAGGCGACACCCACAAACTTGTTACAGAATCTCAACAAAAAAAAAAAAAAAAAAAAAGAGGATCGTCCCATGTCGAGCATATTTATTTATTTATTTAACTCTTGAAAGAAAATCTTTATCGCAGCGAGTGAACTCACTTTTTTTTTTTTTTTTTCTCCCGTCAGCGTCTCCCTTGCACACGCGTTAAGAGAGCGACGCCCTCGCCGAACCGAATCCGGAGTCGAGTGCCTTCCTCGCGGCACCGGCTGGTGAGCACGCGGTCCACAAAGAAGAACTTGAATCGAAAAAGCGACTTGAAACTGATTTCTAAAGCCGCCGTTACTCCTAAATAAATACACGTCGTTAAACGTTCTTTTTCTTTTTTGGGGGGGTCTCAATGAAGAACGAAATTAGCATGTGACTGAATGAAAGCACAATATGCCATCATTTCTCTTTTGAAAGGTTGCACTGATAATAGTGGGCGGGAAGTGTTGAAAGGCTGATGACTGAAGCCTAAAAAAAAACAGTCGAAACACTTCTCAATATAGTCAACTCCAGTATTTGTTAAGGGATGTTCAATATAGCCACTGATACGATATCAAGTACTTACAACATAAAATATTTACACAACTAATGACAGATAATGTTAAAAAAAAAGAAAAAAAAAAGGCCCATCTATCCCAATATTACATTTTTCCTTCAAACTGCATGAAATTAATGGCAGCCATCTATGATCTTTTTTTCCATTTGTTGATCAAATACATATTTTACATAAAAAACGCAATAAAATGAATTTGAATAAATAATGAAATTGTAAGAAATAATACACTGGCCAGAAAATGCGCCAATCTAAAAATGTGGTGCAGTCTACTTTTAACCGATCCGACTGCAGTATCAGACGCCAGCGCTCAATATGTAAATAAGGCCGCTATCGTCCCAGTGCCATGTACTCAAACATCCCAAGTTTTTTTTTTTTTTTTTTAAATATCTACCAAATTTAATTTCAAATGATTGTGACCGAAGTGTAGACTTAGCTTTAACGCTATAAAGCCTGAACAATGAAATATAAAACAGAACATTCTGATTCTTTGTAAATAAAGTATTTATTGGTCCCTATGAACAACAAAAAAAACACACAAAAAAATTTGTATTTTGAAAATCAACTTCCACATATGACTTTTGATTTGTCTCACATTTGATACATCTGGTCACAATACTTTAAATTCATACATTTATAACTGTCAACAATATAATAATAAACACACGGATCAAAATATTAGTATTTCCAAAAATCAGAAAAAAACATTTCCCACTATTAATAAGTATAGATGGCTCTATTGCAAGGCTGCTGGAAAAGCCATCAGCTGGGTGATACTGCCCTCTAATGGATCATCCGTGCAATGCATGTGTCGGATCATATACGTCAGGGTTTTAATAGTGAGAAAAAAATATACTCATGAAAAATGGGCTCGAAATGTCTTGTTTTTAACATGATACGTTTGGCTTTATAGGGATCATTTAAGGGGCTTCTCAAGAATATGTCATTTACCATTCAGGTATTTTTGACATTTTATGTACATTATATTAAAATCAGTATTTTCATTTCAGGAAGACATTTATTGATTTTACATATAGAATATCCTTGACTTCTTATTGTGGAATTTTTTTCCCCCTCTCCTCTTAAATTAAAGCTGCAAATGTACACTTCATTCACATCATTGCAGTGAATAAAGGTCTACATTTTTAACGTAATTGTTGAAATACTTCTACTGTTGGTGAGGAAGAAGTTAATGTAGCAGGGCCATGTGCGATATGAAGTATTTTGTGGCGCTTTCACGCGTTTGCGAGAGAAGGCAAAGTTAGGTTTTTTTTTCATCTACCATGTTACCTTAGGTGCTCCGTAAACACTTCCGGGTCATCTCCCATGTGACCAAAAACGACGTGTAAACAAAGCAGTGGGAAAATACATACTTCATCCTAGTCGCTTTAGGAAAGCTTTCCCACTGCTTTGTTTCATGTTTACAAACGTTACAAAAAAAAAAAAGAAGTTTACAAACGTTCCATCCTCGTCGCTTTTGGTCACGTGATTGAAGTTGACACGGAAGTGTTTACGAAGCACCTAAGGTGACGTGGTAGGTGAAAAAAACAAAAACTTTGCGTTCCCTGGCAAAACGCACGTAAATATGTTTTACGAGGGAACGCAAAGTTGTTGTTTTTTTCCTACCATGTCACCTTAGGGGCTCCGTATGATCCCAATCAGTCGTTCTCATCTCTGGAAAAACGTCAAAAGAGATCCAAATCTTTCCGTCTTTTGTGTTTTTTTTTTTCATCGTGAAATTTGGTCTGTTTTGGCGCCCTTGGCCCATTTGGACGAGCGCAGCAGCAGGACTGTTCCAATTTGGCGCACAAACGCCAATAAAAGTGTCAGGAGATTGGCTGGAAAACAACTCGAGCAGCGAAATATCCATCAAAACATCCTCCACATGGGTCACCGTGAGCGTTACGAAAGATTTGTTTTCGAAGAAGCGGACGCTTCGCTTTTCTCGGTAAGACCAAAGCAAGACATCCGGCATACGTTTAACAGAATATCACATCAAGGCAACTTGATAATATGACGACATTGGCGTGGCGATGGTACCGATGTTTGCGAGCACCTTATTGATTCCACCTGAACACACACACATACATTGCAAGTATTTGCTTATGACACAACTGTAGAGTTTAGAGACCCTCACTCAGCCTCAGTGAGGCATTTGTTGACTTTTTTTTTTTATAACACAGCTTTCCATGTCCTCATGATGTCACGTCTTTGCTATGAAAAAAAAAAAAAAAATCATTTGGGGACTTGACTGGAAACTCACAAGTCAGTTAGATCATGCTAAAAGTAGAAGGCTGTATTATATCAGGATAAACAACATTTTTTTTTCGTTTTGTTTTGTTTTGTTTTTTCTACACCAAGACGTCCCCTTGTAGTCAGTTTGGCTGTTGTGCTAACCGATGTTCCCAATGTTAGGGTAGGCCTGTGCTGTAAAATAGGACTGTGACAAAAATATTTGTTGATTGTTATGTTAATTTAAAAAAAGAAAAGAAAATGACAACTTCGGCACTTTGATGTCAGCATTAGACCTGTCATTTTGCTTTGTATATTTGTTTTTTTTTTTCAGATGTTCATACAGTGTAAAATACATATTTACTGAATATTTAGTCTGTGCTTCATAAAGTAAGGTTTTATAGAGAAGATTGTAGTAGTGATTTATTAATATTGGCGCCAAAATGATGTGCAGCAGTTTTGGGTGCCACTGACATCACTGATGTTCTGTACATATTTCTTTGTACTCTATATTAAAAGCATTTTAGAAGAATACAACTATTTTGCAAGTTTCATCGTTGGAATCTCCACACTGAAAACAAACCGTGTTCCAGCACACCTACTGAGATAGGTGGTCAAGAAAATGGATGGTGGGTGTTGACTTTTATTCTTGTAATTAATACATGTAATTCTGTAGTAGCAGTATTTTCCCCTAATATTCCTTAACAAGTAAATACAAATGTTTAACTTACCTCCTAATATTCGAACACAAAACGTATTAGCTAATTAAAAAAATAAAATAAAAAGAGTGAGATGACTATGTTGGACTAAACGGGGGTACAGTACTATCATCCCGTTGTATACTCGACTTTTAAATCTAGAATGTTCCATTGATTGAATTAGTAAGACATTTTTCTCAATAGTTGCACTGTACCTATAAATAATAATAACAATGACAACCATTAACATCCATAAATGTAGTGTCGATACAGGTGTGTAGTTGACAGGGACACATGGAATGAGCTTTTATTGCATGATTAATCATAATTTTTCAGACAACAAGAATCCCCCAAACATTAAAAATAAACAGCACTGTACAAAACAGCACACCTTTTCCTCTTTTTTTTTTTTTTTTTTTTTTTTTGCCATCAACATAAATGTAATAAGGTGGTGAATGGAGTGCAAGGACACGATTCGTGTTGATGTTGAGATGTACAGGATGAGCTTTGATGTCAAAGTCAAAAGTATAAGCACCATCGTCATGTAGTCAGGAAAGGCCATAAAATCTTTCGACAGGAAATACTCCAGAAAGGGCAAAGGAGCGCTTGAACATACAAGAGGGTCGTTATCACAGTTTTCAGACATTTTTTGTTTTTTACCAACTTAAAGAAAAAAAAAAAGAACAATATTGGTGTATAGCACTACTTTATCATGCAATTTACTTCAGTAAACTTTCTGACACACAGACAAAATATACTTCAATAAGTAGAACTCAATACATATCTGTCCAGCAATAGTCACAAAGCCTGTAATTTATTTTCTTTTAATTAGATCCCTATCAAAAATAATATGCAGATTTGTATTTTTCCTTAATATATCTAAAGTGCAAGTAGGTATCCGTTTTTATTCAATGCTTTTCTGTAAGTATAAATATACAAAGCAAAAGAAAAACGCAACATGATTTTCCTGTTTACATTAGATTTTTCTGAAAGGAGGCGCATCATATATAACAAACCATATATATATATTTTCTATATATATATATATATATATTTACATACACACACACGGCACAGATCAAATATTTCCGAAAAGTACAACATATCTCATATGGGATGATAAACGGCTCGGGACAAACGAAACGGTGTTCATTGTGCATTGACACCCGCGAGCCATCCGACCCGTCAAAACTGGGATCCGCTTCCCTTCACAACATCCGTCCAGAGGGCCGGCTGAATGAGGGTGGTTGGTGGGTGGCGAGTCACGTGACTCGAGAAGAACTGCCACGGCCAACGAGAGACACTCGAAATCCCGATCGGACAAAGTCCTGTTTGTCGTCCGGTTTGGTCAAAAGGGAAGGCCGACGCCCACATTTTCATGGAAGGTTGCCGTCGGATGTCATCGCGCATGCGTGGTCGTTCTTAAAAACTGACCGCTTTGATACATGTTCGTTGTGGTTTTAAATGACATATTATACATCACGTTTGCCAACACGATTAATCGGGCGACGACGGTGACTACGATCCCGCCAATGAGTTTTGGAACACGGTTTCCTGTCATTTCACGGTTTTTCAAAATCATGGGCTGATATGTGACAAATACACTTCTAAAAAACAGAATTGTGAAAGTTAATCATTGGTAGTCAATCTTCGTCAGACATTTCACCGATACGTCAAGAGACAAACTTTCTACCTTTTCTCGAAAATCATCCGAGTATCGTTTCATAACAGGCCCCAATAGTCGACTTTTAAAGTGGGAAGTCAACCCATTTTTCTTTTTTACAATCTAAATATGGTATCCTGGTTGATATTGTGTTAGTGGAATTTGAATTTAGCAACAACATCTCCGGGCGGCCATTTTGCCACTTGCTGTCAACTGAAGAGGACATCAAATGTTATTCAGGTGACAACCAATCACAGCGCAGCTTCAGAAGACTGGTGAGCTGTGATTGGCTGAGCCCTGAGCGGCTGTGATGTCATCTTCACTCGACAGCAAGTGGCAAAAAATGGTCGCCCCCCCCCGGAGATAGAACTTTTTTTTATTGTTTTAGAGTTATTTTTAGACTAGTGAGGTCACATATAACATACTTCATTATCATCATCAGTAAATGTTTCAGGTTGACTTCCACTTGAAACTCACGTGAAACCTTGGCACAAATCTGTAATTTGTACGTCCTGTGATCAGCGATCTCAAACTCGTTCCCCGAGCTAGCGCACTTGCGGATTCCAATGAGAGGAGGCCTTGTTTGGAAACTGTCGAGGCCTCCCAAACACTCCAAAAGCAATATGAGGCCTCGGCAGGGGGGGGCGGCGAGGCCGCGCGTGCGTGCGTGCGTGCGCGCGTGCGTGCGTGTAAGACCCCAAAGCGAGTTCAAACCACTGCAGAGGGGCCGACATGTCCATGTTGAGCGTGTACGGAGCAGAATAAACCGAGGGAGGGTTGTTGACGGCGGGCTAGCAAACCCAACACGCCGATCCCAGTTTGAGAGAACTGTTTTTTCAAAAAAAAACACAAAACATCACGTTGTTAAGTAAGCACATTGCCATGCTTTCAAAATCGATATACCTATTTATTGTTTTCATCTGGTGATAGTTCCACACACGTGACGCTACGCCATGCATGTAATATTGCACACTAACAAGAAATGTCCCTCTCTCTTGTGATTAGCTCCGCCTCCACCTGAAGAGGGAGGAAACCTGACACCATTCCGGATCAAGACAAAGCGGTAAGAAACTCAAATGGGAACAAAATGACGTCAAAGTGAGCAATGGCGGGGCAATAGCACCATCGTGAGAAATATATACTGCCTCGGCCCCAAAAAGGTGCGAGGACGAACAGATTTGTTTTTTTGTATCCACACTTGACGAAACGTCTCGTCGGAGCCTCTGCGGATTTTTGTTTTGTTTTGTTTTTTCAACATCCTTGCCACCGACAACCTCTCGAGAACATTTGGGCCCAAGCGAAGCAGTGCGATGTCACCGCAAGCCCTGGCCAAGTACGGCGGTTCGGCCTGCGTGACAGCGCTCGTCAATGAAAGTGGACAAAAGAGGTCAACGAGTTCCACGTGAGGACGCGTAAACGAGCGGAGCGTTATTAAGGCACGGGTTGTTAATGACGTCAGAGAGTCTTTTTGCCTCCCTTCATGAATTTGAACCTTTTGCAACACACCCAAATGGACCCTTTGCGTTCGACCCCCCCACCCGACCACCCGGGAGGATGAACGCAACAACATAAATTCCCCCACAGAAAACGTGGGTATCATAATAAGGAGCTATCTTTTTTTTTTTTTTTTTTTTTTACAGCTGATTCACAAAATCATAATTAGTACATCTAAGTTAGCACTTTTTTTTTGTTTTTTTTTCCCACTGAAGTTTCTATGGAGATGGTGCAAGACAGCACGTTGATCGACTTTTCCCGTCGGTTGACGTGTGTGAGAGCTGCAATTGTGCATTTTTAGGTCAAATTAACGACGTTAGCCGACTTTAGCAAAACCTGCTCGGAAGCCGACAAAGCATGCAGACCGGTTGTTGCCATTCTGCAGGTCACACACACACCTGTAGCGCGCTTCCATATTCACTCTTGCGTACCTTGACATGAACTGTACATTAGGGATATAGTCGATAAATACTCTCTTTGTGCTGATTTGATGTGAAGACTGTTATTTGTACGTAATAGAGCTGTTGTTGTTGTTGTTTTTTTGACGTGTGCAAAATCTTTCGCCAGATATAAACACTGTTCATCGTCACTGAAATCAAGTAAGAAACAGTTGAAATGTTACAGTTAAAAGTCCTTGATAGCAGCGCTTACTGTGGCATGGTGATAAAGTGGGTGACATCCAGTCAAATGAGCGAGGAGACAGCCGAGGTGCTGCTGCCTTGTGGGCAAGGGGGGGGGCAAGGGGGGCGGGGGCGGGGGGTGATTCCCTTGGAGATCTTTTCTCTTTCCAGTCACTTGACACTGTCAAGTCTCAGTTTTCGTTTGGCGTCTCCTCTCGCCGACCGTCCGTCTGGTCGGGTGTGGTCGGGTGTGGTCGGGTCGGGTCGGGTCGGGTCGGTCTCAGTCGTCGTCGCCGTCATCGGCGCCGTGCGGGCCCTCAGGCAGCAGTTCCGAGGCCCGCTTCTCTCGACTCCTCTCCTGGATCTTGCGCATCTCCTCCGCGTATTTACAGAAGGTGCTTCCGAATTTGGACCAGACTTTGCACGGAACCGTGATGGAGTTCCGGTAGGTGGGCTTCACCTCGCTGACCCGCATGAACACGCCGTACTTGTTGGAGCCCACGTCGAAGAAGAAGCGCTTGTTGTCCACCGTGAGCGAGGTTCCCTCCGGCAGCTCGGCCGGCTCCTCGTCCACGCCGTAGTCGTCGATGAGTTTGGCCAAAGCGTCGCGGAACTCGATGAGGCCCTGCGCCGGCAGCGCGATGGTCTGGCCTTGCGAGCTCCCCAGTCCGGGCCCCCGGTTCACGGTCTGCCGGATCCGCAGGAACCGCCCCCTCTGGTTCTCCTTCAGATCCATGTAATATTTGCGATTCTCGCGCACCAGGAACTCGCTCTTGAGCGCCCGCCGGGGCTCATCCTGCACCAAGTCGGGGTTGCTGGGCCCCAGCTGGGCGTAATGTTCGATAAAGTCGCCGAGGTAATCGCGGAACTCCACCGCCACCGACATGGAGAGCGTGAGGCGGCTCTTGTTCCCCCCGGCGCCGACCTCGGCTATCTTGAGGAAGCGTCCTTTCGCGTTCTGCTTGACGTCAAGGTAGAATCGCTTGTTCTGGATGTCGACCCGTTTGGAGGCGAGCTCCTCGGTGTCGTGCTGCAGCCGCGACATGGCTCCCATCGCGGCCGGCGGCGGCAGCGAGCCGGGGCCTGCGGGAGGCCCTCCGTGGTCACTGCCGCTGTCTCTGTCCGCCATGATGCGATGCTGCCTTCCCTGCTCTACCTTCCTTTTTTTCCGCCGTCTCTCCCTCTGCCTGCTGCAACCTCGACTGCCTGTCAAAGCGACTCCGGCGCGCTATCGCGAGAAGAGAGGCGCGCTTTGGGAGGGAGGGGGAGGGGGGAAGAAAAAAGAAAAAAGAAAAAAGAGAGTTCAATGGGGTCGCGTTCAAGACATGCGTGCTCGATGATTTTGCAACATTATTGATGTGACCGATGGAAAAAATCAAATAAATAAGAATAAAAATAATAATAAGAAAAAAAAAACGTATTTTTGATTCGTGATTACAGATAATTTTGTCTTTTGATTTCCGCTCCTTTCTCTCGCTCTGCCCCCTCTCAAATCGCTGTTGCGTTGCCAATAAATATCCATCATATTACACAATCGATCTCTCAGGGAGTTTAATATGCACTCCTGTTGCACATAATATTGTCCCGTTATTTTGAAAAAACAAACAAACAAAAACAAAAAAATCAATAAATACAGCTTGCCATTATCTCGATAGATAGTTCGATAATGTCAAAGCTGGCAAGTTGCCCAATCCGATTGACGTCTTCGCTGAAGCTTTCAGCACCGCGGACAGCGACAAGTGGCGGCGTGCGTGCGTGGAGCGCGTGACGTGCGCGTGGTTATGAGCGTGAGTGCGGGTGGGCTGGCAGAGAGAGAGAGAGAGAGATTTCTGAATGAAAAGCTGCGTGGGAGTCTGCAGGAGTGGGTGGTGAAACTCCATGAATCATTGCACCGTGATTGGACTTGTGCGTGTGTGTGACTGTTTCTCAATGGGAAATTATTGATGGCCTCGTAGGAATGAAGCAGTGCAAAGGGAAACTCCACGAAATCTGTCTATCTATCTATCAGGCAATCTCCAAACTGAAACCATATAGAACATGACTTATTTAAATGACAAGAGAAACTGAGCAGGGCTGCTAAATATCAAGTCTTACACTCACAATTGTCTATTATCTCTTCCAAAAATCTCACATAACTAAAAATGATTTTGTTGCCAATATATTTTTTTTCTATCGCGCAGATGCAAATATTGTGAAATAAAAAGCTGAAATGTTGCTTCATCTTTTGTCAGCAAAACCAAAGATTTCCAAGCAAAAAAAAATACAATTACAGAATTGGCCTCGATGTGTTTGTGTGTTGCAATTTGACGCCTCTGGAAATGAGAATAAACGTGGACAATAGAAGCAATCTGACCCAACCTTGGTCAATTGTTTTATTTCAAGCATATCAGAGTGGAACACCCAAAAAAAAAAAAAAAAAAGCAATCACAGTCCATGTCTCATCTAATCCCAACAAAAAAAAAACAAAATGCAAAAAAAAGTTAACAATCTCAAAAGGAGCTCTAAAAAAGAACACTTAGTAAATCACCCTTTTTCTGATAAAAACAAATACTAACAGCAAAGTGAGGACTTAAACAGGCTTAATCAGGCTTGATCAGAAGTATAGAACAATCCTTTAGTTTGTAAATTATACTGAAATTACAAAATGTTATTTCATAATGGCGTTAAGCAACAGATGCTGACAACTGTTACATTCATCTCTCCTTCAAATATGTCATCAGTGGTAATAGACATTGGAGCAACAAGGGTAAGAAAAAAAAAAGAAAAAAGAACACAGCCAGTAAGTGCGACTGACGTACAAAGTAAATAAAATTCAAGATGTTTACATTTGACATTGTTCGTGTTGCATATGCAGCCTCGTTTCTCATGTACATTTACAATTTGGATGAATTATTTGTAGTCCTGGAATAGTTTTACAACTACCAATCACAACTGATTTAATTTCATTATAAGATTAAGAATAATTTCTTTATTACAGTTTTTTCTGCATATTTTTGACATTTGCACATTTCTTCAAACTGAAATGACATTTTCAAAATGCCACCGACAAATCCCAAAACCACGATCGCATTTTTTCATTGTTTTCATCAAATTGGCAAAGTCTTCGTACATGTGTCAATTGCCTGAGTCAATCTGTGCAAATGGTTGTGTACGTTTAGCCGACAGTTAGCATAATGTTGCCCACATTTAGCACATTTTCCAATGAATAGATCTTGCTGATCAAACTTGGACTGGTTGTTTTTCAGTCTGATGGTTGTCCTCTCCAAAACACGTCAGCAGGATTTCAGGGTGGAAGTCATAATATGCAAAAAAATCACCTGTTCAATTGTCAAAATTAGTCCCGCAAAACCATGTAAGTTACTTTTGGGCAAAAGCACCAAGTGAATGCAGATGTGCCAAAACAATTGAGAAGGATCTATCGATAGATTTGCGCTTTTGCTCACGAACCGATTGGTTTTGCACAAATGTAAGATTGTTTGGCCAAATGAGCTTGCAGTTTTGAAAATGTCATTTCACTTTCAAGAAATGTGCCAAATCTTTGGAGAAAAACTGTAACATCAACACATTTTATTGAGTTTATTGTTTACAATATCCACAAGCTCATAATTATGACTATTATAGAATATATTTGTATCATTTGGGAAAACTATTCGCTTTCGTGATTGAGATAGGCGACATTTAAAATATAATCTATGTAAGCATCGAACAGTTGTGGCCCCAGAGAACACACCTGGGGGACACACCTGTTTTTTTTTTGGTGGTATACTGTTCCACTTTAACATAGCTACTGTACCCTTCCCGTAAAACCCCCCCACAAAAAAACAAACAAAAAAAAAACACTTTTTAACCAGTCCCCATGACTACCGACCCCTAATTTCCATCTTGTTCAAGGGGTCGAGAACCCTGAAGCTGCAGTCCTGTGTCTTTCAGATATCTCCCTTGTCCAAAATAGGTGATTCAAATAATCAGCTCATCAGTCAGCAAGCTCTGGAGTAGCCTGATAACGATCCTCAGCTGTGCTGAAGAAGGGAGGCATCTTAAACACGCAGGATTGCGGCTCTCCAGGACCAGGGTCACCTCCCCTGTCCTAGTTCAAGGAAAAGATTTGAATTTGTAATTGTTTTAATGGCTTTTTAAAGGCTAAGAATATAGCAACTGCATTTTTTCCCTATTTTTTATTTTTCTATTTTTTATTTCTATATCTATTTTTTATTGTATTCTCTATCTTTATTTTTATTCTATTCTATATCTATTTTTTATTTTCTATTTTTTTTTTCTAGGACCTCCCCTGTCCTAGTTTTGTTGTGCCAATTATAATACAGAATAGATTAATATTAATGAATGACAAATACTCATAGCATGTAAAAATAATGCACATAACTTTTGTATTTAAGGGACGCACGCCTTCTTGTTTTATTTTTACTCTATCCAGTTAAATCTAAAAAAAATGTTAGTAAAAAAAATCAGATCAATAGATAAATTAAAATATGTTTACAAAGTGATTCATTGCCATAATCATATCAGAAAACAACATAGGGCTGACACAATTAGCAGTACAATTGTACGCTGAGCTTACGTTCCAGGCCCTCCAGCGTGAAATTTGCAAAAATAGAAATACTCGATTTAATACAGCCGCGGCGAGTTTTCATAACAGTTATGGTACTTTTTGTAAAAATAAATAAATAAATAAATTGAATAAATGAAATTCTAGGGTATTCCGACAATAAAAACAAAAAAAGCAATAAAAACTAAACATTGAAAGACATCCTGTATAATGCATTAAGAGCTTAAGAGCTGGATAACAAAAATATTGTGCAACTAGCAGAAAAAAAATAAATACATGAAAAAAAAAAAGAAAAAGAAATACAGGATAGTGAAAAGTGAAGCTTTACTGTACTTTATTCTAAAAGATAATAAAGACAGTCAGAAAGAACAATAATTTCAGTATCTGACATATTGTGGAGGAACAGAAGAGAAATATTCACTTTCTGGTTGCATTTCCATCAACAAATTAAAGTTGTATTTAATGCAACATGTTTACCAGGAATGGATCAGGATGGATCATTTAATATAATAATAATCATAACCATTTTTTTGTCAGACTGTCCTTCCATCCGGGGTCTTGATGGCCACTGGAAATTTCAGGAGTTTCCCAAACGGCCAGTTCATTCCAGGCCGAAAGTGTGTTTCATGAAAGTGTTTATTATAAATTGTAAAAGTTGACCAAATCTGTGCCGGCAAAGCTTCATAATACGTAGGCGAGGTTTGAACGGAATACATCACATGATTACATTGATGAAGAAGAACGATTAGTAAATGAGTAGATGGTTGTGTGGAAAGCCGAGGAAGAGGCGGGTCACTGAACTGATTCCCAGAATTGGAGCAGCAATCCCACTAATGTGGCTGTCAATTAATTCACCGAGATTTAGTTGCATTTTTTCGGGGGAATGCTAACACGCCGTCCTGAAACAAGCTTTATTAATCGGATCTTAAGGAGGCCACAAAGATCTTCAACTCGCGTGTGATTGGTGCGTTTGGGCGCAGAGTACTAAAGCTGCCGGGTCTTTTCAGAACCCTGGACAGGCGCCCGGTTCTGATGTGATGGCGTCTGTTTATGTTCTTTCCTGCAATCATGTCCTGTTATATGACAATATTCATCTCTCATGCCCCCATGTGGACATTCTGACCTCTGCGAAGGGCGCTTTGCCTGTGGACAGAATTATGTCACGATCGATGGACGCGGAAAAGAGGCCACAAATGCTTTGCGTCGTTTTATTTCGCTTGAGTATCGCGCTGGCGATATGTAAACTTCTCTTAAAAGGGCACGTTGCGCCTCAGCGGCGTTCTCGCGCGCTTTGAAGCCGAGGACCCCCCGACTGAAAGCGTTTCGCAGCGTTACTCATCGCAACCGCAGCGCGTAGCAGCGAGCATCGCCAAGCCACGCTGGTCACACACGCGAGAGGCTCGGCAAACAAAACGCGCTCTTGTGTCTGTGCACTGCGCGATTCCTTACTGCAATCGAGCTCGATCGAGGAAGGGTCGGGGGGGTTAATCGGGGAATCGACCACATGCAGCAGCGGAGCTTTGCGGTCTCGTGTTTTGGCGCAGAAAGCGGGCGATATCCGACGACGCCAGCCGGGTGATGCTTGCTCACGTCAGGCGCACGCGTGTGATGAGGACGCGGCTGGAGGGTGCGCGCCGCTCTTGCGCCGCCTCACCGGATAACCGCGATCTCGTCCTGTCTGGTCTTCCCCGGGTTCCTCTCGACTGACTCGCGGATTTACCGGACAGAGATTTTTCTCTTTAATGTTCTTTTTTTAAAGGCCAGAGGTGGATCAAGGTGGAGTGTTTATCATTTATTGTGATTCCCCCCTGTAAGCGCACAAGCTTTTTTTTTCTTTTTTTTTTTCTTCCCCACCCGGACAGGCAATGCGATGCTAGCCTATTAGCTGGAGAGAGAGAGAGAGAGAGAAAGGTTTCAGTCGTGGATTCAAGACAAGACTAATTTACGAGTCTTGCTTCGCCTTTCAGGAAAGAGGAGAAGAGGGGAGAATGCAGCAGTCACATTTTTTAAGAATGCAGGAGAAGAGGGCCGTTTCCGGTTCCTAGGTTGGTGCGCGCGCGCGCGTGCGTGTGGTTAGCGTGTTATCGAGCGCGTGTGTGCCCCCCCCCCACCCCCACCCCACCCCCATACGAGGCCAAGCAGCCGTATGGGGAAAGCGGCGGCACACACAGATGGCATGGACACTTCCGCAAGCTCTGCCGGTCTGCCTCTGCCCTGCCTCCCCCGCCGGAGCTCGTTCGCCGCCGCCGCCGCCGCCGCCGCCGCCACCGTCTCAATCTTGCAGCTCCCTCCGCCGCCCAGCAGCACTGCACCACAGCACAGGCTGACGGCATGAGGCTTGATCCAGTGCATTTCTCCATGCTGGTCATCGGGGTCTCGTTCGCCTGTTACGCCCCGAGTCTCAACTCCCTCCAGGACCAGGCGTACCGATCAGCCGTGGTCATCGAGGGCGAGGTGCGCTCCTCCCCGGAGAACGTCTCCTCCCGGGAGCCCTACAGTGTGAATGTCAAAGTGCTGGACGTGTGGCCCGTCAACAGCGGCGGCCTGGAGAGGGAGCAACTCGTCACCGTCGGGGACTTCAGTTCCGAGGCCCCATGCGCCACGGTGGAGAAGGACCACAGGTATATCTTTTTCATGGACCCGACCGGGGAGCCCGACGTGTTCAAGGCGTCGTACGCCCCCGTGGACGCCAGCGAGCCGGAGCTCAAGAAGGACGTGGAGCGAGTGTTGTGCGAGGACTGCGGTAAGTTCCAGTCTGCGAGGGGCCGTTGGTGGGAAGTGATGGGAAAAGGGAGACGCGGCTCGCGCGTGCACGTGCGGAGTCCATCGCGGTGTCTGCGCGTGCGCATGCGCGAGCCGATTGACACTTCGAATCCGCCATAACCCGGTCACCCATAATCAAATGGGAAGCATGGCAGAAAATGCGTGTGTCCTATATGGATGTGTGCGTGCTATAGAAAGTATAACCCCCCCCAACCCTCCCCAACGCCCCCCCCCCATCCACTGCAGACTCCTGCTGACTGGTGATCATTGCATTCTGACTCTTTGGCATAGCCAGCAAGATCTGCACCATCACAGATTAGAGTGGAGCTTCCTGTGTGTGTGCGCGTGGTGGACAGCAAGCTTGTGTTGAGGTGACCTTTGTGTCTGTTGCTGCAAGGATTGTTGCCAGGGGGGGGGGGGGCGGCAGTATATCAGATGTCAAATCATGACGTGTCTCACACTTGTGACTGCAGTGACCTGCGAGTTCATATAGGCCATCCTGTTCCCCGGGTATCTGAAATCGTATTTGCGTTCATAAAGTCAACCGCGCGCTCACATCTGTTGCACTTTTGAGCTTTTATTATTGTGAATCACACTGCGATGACGTACTTGGGTAAAAAAAATAATTCAAAAAAATACACGACACAGACCATAGGATGGAATAAAAAGTGGAGTTAGATGCCTTTGGACCACTTCATTAATCATAACAAGACATATTTCATGGTTTTATGCTTCTAACTTTGTGGGAAAAGTTTGGACTAGAAATCAACTTTTTGTTCCTTTATTTATGTTTGAATGAGTATGTGCAGATTATAAAGACCCGAGAGCCCTGAAAAGTACAGATCAACCTTTTAGGTCACTAAACTTTTTACACTGACTACCACTATAATAACCAAACAAAATAATTAAAGAATGATGAGAATGTTTTATTCCTAAAATGAGAACACGGAGAATAAAAATCATATTAGATACTGCAAACTTATCGATTCTTTTAACTTAAAGAGATACTTTTCTTATTTAGCCCATTTTTGGCAGTCAAACATTCATATTTTGCCTATAATCAATTTGATATTTTCATTATTTTTCATGTCCAATTAGTACCTTTTAAAAACGCATTTTGCAACTTGCTGTCGACTGAAAATGACATCACAATGTGCTCAGGTAACCAATCACAGCTCAGCTTGTGAATGTCACATGACCAAACGGAGAAAACAGATGAGTTGTGATTGGTTACCTGAGCACATTGTGATGTCATTTTCAGTCGACAGCAAGTTGCAAAATGTGTTTTTAAAGGTACTTATTGTACGTGAAAAACAATAATAGTATCAAATTAAATATAGACAAAATAGTAACTTTTTATTGCTATAATGGGCTAAATAAGTGAAGTATCCCTTTAAGGGTTTAATGAAAATGCATTGCACAAAAAAAGTGACATAAAAGTTGGAAACAGTGTAACATTATGCTCCATACAGTGATTCTTTCACATACCACTAGAGGGAGCCTGTGTAGGTTGTGGTCATCCAGTCAAGCCATCTTTATTCGAATCGCACGTTTAAGAACCACTGGCTGTAGATGAACAAACAAACAAACAAACAAACAAACAAACAAATCAACAAACAACTGAACTGTAATTGCGATTGTACTGTACTGAAATAAAAGTTGTCACAACTGTAACATTTTTCACAGTTTAAACATTTAATCCAGTGATTCTTTTGATAAACACTAGAGGGAGCCTGTGTACACTAATGTAGTCATATCACTTTTAAAACTCACTGGCTCTAGATACAACAAAATCATCAATCCTCAAATTCTTGTATAAGTATTACGCCATATTTCACATCTTAAGTGTCTTGGATTTTTGAAACCAAAATCATCATCATTAACTTCTTTTGCACACGTAACCGCAGCATAAAGACCCGTTTTAAATGGAACGTGCCTCGAGACGATTTTGTTGTGCTGAATTCACACTCTATGAATCAAATCAAATCGAATGAAGGAAGAGGAAGTGGGAACAGGAAGGAAGTCAAACGTCTGCGCAAAGAGCTCATCTAACAGCCCAGCTAACAATGTGACATTCTATTTTTAGCCCTGTGACATGCTAAAATGATCAAGTCATTTATTTATGACACGGCTGTTGCAATCGGGCTTCAGCGTGGAACGTATTTCCAGGGAGAGACGGGCATACACACGTAAGGAAGTGGAAACACAATCTAAGGTGGAACACATTAAAGCCTGTGTTAACATTCCAGATCATGCATTCGAGTAAACAGGAGATGTTCAAACACCAGATACGAGGGCAAAATATTTTCCAGGCTCAAATTGTTTTCTTTTCAATAAGGAGCGTTCGTTTTTGTTGGGTTAGTACGCGTAACGTTGATCAATACCAGAAAAATCCACATCTGGCTGGGTTTCATTAGGAGCAGCAGCGCAGACACACACCCAGAGACGAACCAATCCGTGCCTGCGCCTAATAGCAGCCAGCCAATCGCAGCCATCCTCCTGGAACACACACTACAGTCCACACCCACCAGTTGGAATGCATCTGCTTGACGCGTCGGTTGTGCCTTTGGCTTTAGGAATTGATTTATGCTTGATGCTTTTTTAACTAGGGACATTTATTCCGTGTTCATGAGACTCAGGCAAAAGTGAATGCTGTCGTCAAGCAAAAAAATAAAATAACATAACAACACCCACCGTGTCATTTGCCCTTCCCGCCATGAGCGAAGCAAATAATTTGCCTGCCAATTGTAATAACGTGATGCTGCAAATCCACTTGTAAAAATGCCTCATTGTTTCTGATTACGTAGCGTCATGAAGGCTTGGCTACTGTCTATTAAATGTTGACATTTTTACATCATCTGCAGAAAGCGCTGAGGGACAGATCACAAAATCATGAGACAGCAAATCTTTAGTTTTTGCAGTGTAAACAAGTTGTTGTGTATTTAATGGAATGGTAGAAGTGACCAGGCGCTCTTTTGACTTCGTCGGTGTTGGGTTCGATCAAGCGCTTCTATCTCTCTCTCCATCCAATACCCAAGTTAACCTTTATGACTAAAATCATAAAAGCTCCAGAATATTGTTCCACATGATATACTTGGATCGAGAGGAATTGAAAATGGACGAAGTTATGCAGCGGTTTGCACATGTACAAGACCGGTGGTTTAGCTAATGCTAAATGCTAACTTGATCTGTTTAACAGCGCTAAACAAATGAATGCAATCGCCATTATCTAGGGGTGTGCTCAAAAAATCGATACGGGTGAGAAAGCAGGATGGAGACGGATTTCTTGTTACAACAACGCTGTTTACTTGTCACACTTCCTGAACACTCGTCAGCTGGCCAACTCTAACCAATCAGGAGCTAGCTAACGTAAGTAAATACAAGTAAATGAAAATAAACAGATTCACCACGTCAATTTAACTACTTATATCTAAAAAATACCAAAATATATAAATGTGTAAATAATAGTACTAGAAACATAAATGTATTAGTAAATATAGATTTTAACAAATTAACTTAAATCTTACTCCTGTCTGAATCTTACACTACTTTCCTACTAATTTGATTTCTCATTGTCCTTTTAAGTTATATTTAAAGAACTATGCACTAGTTCATAAACTTAGTTAAGAAAAAATAAATTATGAACTGAACTAGTTCATTTTAAAACTTGTGAGTTGCTGAACTTTGAACGAGTTCGCATAGAAAATTGACTTTCCCAACACTGGCAACCAAAATGGCGGATAGTCATAAATTGTTTTTTTGTTTTGTTCCTGAAAACGCATTTTAAGCTCGGGCAAACTTGCTTTCTCACAATTTTTGCTTCATTTGTGTATTTATCTTATTTCACAAGCATTCCATACAGTTAAGTTTTTGCAGGGAGATACTTTCACATACTTTTTTGTTACGTGAAGTTATTGTTGAAGCTATCTAGGTAAATTGTTTTACCATTCATGGTATGTAGGATTTCCGAGCTCAATCGAGGGGGCATTCCCGTACACACTTCCTGGTTTGAAGTCAGAAATGTCCGACTTCCCACTTTCCTCGAACGCAGCATCTGACACGGAAACATGAAGTCTCTTTTACTTCCGTTATAACAATAACAAATCTGCTCGTGATTACATGAAGGTGAGAATGAGGATGTACACGTCAATGTGAAAGAAAATTGTAAGTTATTTACCAGTTAAATTCCTTTTTAATTGGTTTAATCGTATGAATCGCTGTGACAACTGCGTGTTTGATATACTGATGGACAAAAATAAATCAATTCATTATAAAAAAATAGGATGCCGGGATGGGACCTGCGTAAAGTGCGACTGGTTTTCTCTGATCACCATATTTGGCATTCCTTTTGAGGTACACTGACAGATTCTTCCTAAAATAGCTTATCTGATTGCCAAATGCTCATGTCACCGATTCTGTATCAAGTGCTGCTTTGCCTCCACTCTTCAAGCTCTCTCCCCACTTTTCCTGCCTCTTCTCCACTTGCTGGAGCTGGAGTGCGTTTCAACTTAAGACTCACCGGCTGTTAGTCAGGAAAATTGAGGAGCGGAATAACAGAAAGATAAGGAACAATCTGTTGCCTCGACACGACAAACAGATGCAGCTATGATTAATGTTATAAAGCTGATAATAGCCAAGGTTTTATCCAGAAGGAGGATAAATAGCGTTACTCTCATGCGAAAGAATGCAACAGGGCAGATGTGACTTGGTGTTGATTCTTGGGCAAAACTTGAGCCTGCTTCAGTGGTCTCGGGTTTCGTATGTTTCAGCTCCTTCCACAGATGTTGATCAGATGATTTAGATTAGGGCTCATAGACGGTCACTTCAGTGTGTAGCCAGTGTTGGATGTTTTTTTTTAGCAGTGTTTTGGTCTTTTTCCCCGTTGCAAGACATGACTTGCGAGTGAGACCAAAACTTTGTGCTACTGGGCAGCACATTTCCCAAAAAGACTTTGATCATCTTGAGATTTCATCGTATACCCTGCACAGATTCAAGATGGCCTGTGCCAGATAGAGAGAGCAAAACAGCCGCAGAACACAACATCAATTCCTCCATGTTTTCTTCGTACGCTTCATTTTTTTGTGTCTCTGTATATTGAGCTGATGTGCCATCAAAACATATCAGTTTTGGGTCATCCGTCTATATAGGACATTCTCACAGGAGCTTTGTGATTTGTCAACATGGCAATTATTAAATGACTTATTTTAAACAGTGGTGTGCTCCTTGGCCGTCTCATTAAGGCCACTTTGGCTCAAACAATGACGGATGGTGTGATCTGACACTGCCATTCCTTCATGTTGGAGTCCACTTTCAATTTCTTTGGTGGTTGTTCTGAGATTGTTTTGTTTTTTTGGTATCAATTTTTGTATCTTCAATTTATCTTTTTGTATCTTCGATTCGTCATCAGTTGTCCTTTTGTGGCCATTTTCAAGGAAGTTGGTTACAGTCCCGTGGATTTGTGGATCTGTGCAACCGTAGTCGGACGAAAATCAAGCTGCTTGGGGATAGTCTTATAACTTTTATCTTTAATGTGTTGGTCTATAATTTCCCCCCCCCCATGTTAAGTGTAGGGATGTTCAATACCACTTTTTTTCAGACTGATACCGATACTCAGACCCACAGTACTCACCGATACCAGTAGTACATTTTGATAAATAAAAAAATAAATAAAAAAATAAAAAAAATCACCAAAAGATATTTTTAAACAAAAATATTCCCTTTATTTATTTATTTATTTATTTAATTTTTTTTTAATTTAGACAAAAAACAGCACAGTCACTCTTCAATAGTGTTAACGCTCAAAATGAAACACAAAAATGCTCTTTTAGTTTGGGATTCACTTGTAATAAATAAAAGTACAAAAACAAAAAACCCTCAAGTCTTTCTGAGCTTTAGTATTTGTTTAAAAAAAAAAGCAAGTGCAAACTAAAAAAAAAGGTTTAACCGTTACTCTCTCTGAGTTTTATTTAAAGGTGCAAAACTGAAGCAAAAAACAAAGTTTCAACTTTTAAATGCTTAACTGTCAGTTGCCATCTGAAACGGAAAAGGTAAGCGGAAGGTTCAGAAGCATCTCTGTATTTTCAACAATCGTCAATTTTGAAGTATTTTCAAACCGGTGAAGTTTTGGTGAAAAGCACGGACATGCTCGTGGGTTGATTGTTGTCAAAACAGGAAGTGATCCTCATGATTTGCCATGGTGTTAACCTGCTGCAGGGTAGCGCCAGCTACAGGCAAGGAGGACTCACTCAGCATTCCCACCCCGGCATCGGTCGCTTGTACTCGTTGGCGTCACGAGTACTCGAGTACTTGTAAATAAGGTCGGTATCGGTACTCGCCCATCCCTAGTTGAGTGCGATACATGCGATGTCACCAAACAATTTTGCCCACACGTTCAAAAGCGGCAAACGCACGAGATGCGAGTCGTGCTTCCGCGCGTGTGCAGATATTCAGAGCTGGTCTTTATGCTAACAGGTAGCACAATCTTGCATCAGTGTGCCGTTCACCTGCAGGGCAGAACCACTTTTGGCATTGATCTCAGCATTTCGAGTACTCTGCTCTGTTGCAGCACGTCAAGACAATTCTCACAGCTGTAAGTTGTATCCGAGGCCACGCCCTTTGACCGGCTCCCGTTCGTATTTTTCTCTTCTCACAAGCACATTTTTTTTGGGGAACTGTTGTCTACTTCAGGAAGCGAGGAGAGGAGTAACGAGTTTTAGATGCATGAATAATTAAGCAGCAACAATAATAACGTCTTAAATATGGTGTAGGGTCGGCACTGAACATCAGCCGTACGTGCGTGTGTTTTGTGAGAGGTCTGTCACATCTGCCTCATTGTTGCGTTATCTGTGCCTATTTCAGACACTCTCTTTCTTTCTCTTCTCTATCTCCTTCTGTCTCTCTTACTGTCCTTGCTCCAGCAGAGCACAATAACCCCCCCCACCATACACACACACCGCCATGCCAGTCAGCTGTTGCTGCTGTGCCGCAGATGCCCGAGTCTTCTGTCATTAGTGGGGGAGATCTGGGGCTGCTATAAATTATGCACACGGAATAACAGAATGCTGAAGATTTTCTCCTCTCCGTTTTTGTGTGCGCGTGTGCGACAATGGAACCGCTATATACAGTAAAAGTGCATCTATACTCATATACCCTATGATATTATGCCCATCAGTTTATATTAGCGCACCTCTCCGCTGCTCATTTCGCTGATGACTGCCTAACTCGTGTTCTCGTCCTTGGTTATCTTGCGTGTGTGCGTGTGCATGCATGTGTGTGTGTCCTTGGTGGTGAATAATGTATCGGCACTCATCTTTTTTTTTTTTTTTTTTTTTCCAAGAGTCAGCCTCGGTAGAAAGCTCATGCCTCTTAAAGGGGCCGACTGAGTTGCCACATGGCTTAGTTTGTGAATGAGGGAGGTCTTTGTGAACGCATCAGCACATGCACAACACGCACGCGCACCAGCGCTGGTGCACTGCACACACACACACACACACACGCACACACACCACCCACCCACACAGTGATGCGGCAGGTGCCTCACTATATCAGCAAAGTGCATCTTTCCAGCCAAGATGGACTCGCTCCTCATTTCGGATGATTTTTTTTTTTCCCTCCATAGTGGAAGTGCACACTGCATTTAAAATTTAATAAACAGTTAAATGTAGAAGGTTGCTATTTTTGGCAGAGCATTTAAACAAACTTTTCTCCTGTACAGGATGCATCTCCTTTTTTTGGAGAGTGGACTACTGTTTGGCATGTGATGTTGCACACAATAAGTTTGGTTTGGTATGAAGTTGGAAAGTAACATTTTCAGCTGTCGCTATACCACCACCTACTCTGGCTTGAGGCAGAGGTGGTATCACCGTGACTATGATGGGTTACTATCAATATCAGGTATCGGTGCCAATACCAGTCTTATTTTAAGGTATCAGTTAATTTTGACAGTCCCAATATTAACCTGATATGCATAGTGAGAGGGATGGGATAAAAACAACAAAAACAAACAAACAAACGATATTGTTGAGGATTCAACCTCTGAACTTGTTATTTAGGATTGATTAACCACTACGGGGCGCTCCGGTAAGACTTGAACTTGAACATTTAATCAACTCAAAATGCAGCCTTATTTTGCATGTGCAGATTTACAGTATCCGGAGAAATAAAGTAAAGAAAATAATCACATTTAAAACAACTGTCTGTGCGCTTCTATCATTCAAAAGCAAATTACACCTTTAATGCAAATAAACTCAGCTATATAAATGTTTCCAGGCTATTTTAAATGAAATCGTACTGTACTGTTGGTCTACATGACTCATATTAGAAAGTTACTAACAGCCACACATTAGCAGTTAGCTATCAGCTACTGATAACAAAATGCAAACATTTGCCAAAAAAAACGAACACATAAATGACATTTACACTCAAACTTTCTTACTAAACACAAATAAGAATGTATCAGCACAAATTAGAATTGGAACGAATCAGAACGGACACTCACGTCGTCATTTACGACTGCTCGCTGCGATCTGAAAGACGCACGGAGGACTGAAAACAGGAATCGGAAATCAAGCGCGGCCTTTCAAATTAAAAGCATACGTTTCAAAATAAGACAATAGTAAACAAATTAGAACAATTTGAAGAATTCTTAACAGATATAATAAATACATTTGAGGCTCATCACAAGATTTATATAGCCTGTTAACGGCATAATCCTCTCGCAATAGCATACCTTTTGGCCTTGCAAAGGGGGCAATGGGACATTTTTTGTGTGTGTAATCCAACCATTCACTCCTGATGGAGGACAGATCAACACCTCAATTGATCCCGCTTTAAACGCCTGCAGCTAATGGTGTACGTGTGTGAATGCGTGTATATGCGTGGTGGTTGTGCGTGCGTTTGCATGTGTGGGTACATGCCATGTGGTGGGGTTGTTTGTGGCGAAAATGAGAGGTGAGAAATGGTTACGCGCTGTAGAAGGGTGTGGTGGTGGTGGTGAGCCGAGAGAGCAGGATGGATGGATACAGGAAATAAGACGTAAGTGAGAAAGAGAGGAAAAACAAGGGATGAGAAGGTGGAACGGTGAGTGAGGAGAGGCAGAATTAAAAGTGTGTGTGCCTAGCAAGAGTGAGGTGGGTGGGGTGGTGGTAGGATGTGTGAAAGGCTCGAGTTAGATAAATTGAAGACAGGTAGAAACCAGAATGACTTGCAAGTCAAAGGTTATCTATCTATCTATCTATCTATCTATCTATCTATCTATCTATCTATCTATCTATCTATCTATCTATCTATCTATCTTGCTAGCTAGCTAGCTAGCTTTCTATCTATCTATCTATCTATCTATCTATCTATCTATCTATCTATCTATCTATCTATCTATCTATCTATCTATCTATCTATCTATCTATCTATCTTGCTAGCTAGCTAGCTAGCTTTCTATCTATCTATCTATCTATCTATCTATCTATCTATCTATCTATCTATCTATCTTATCTATCTATCTATCTATCTATCTATCTATCTATCTATCTATCTATCTATCTTATCTATCTTATCTATCTTATCTATCTATCTATCTACATAACAAACAAACAAACAAACAAACAATTCCGAAAAATGTCACAAGTCAAAATGGCTGTCTTATGCTGTGTTTGTCAGATTTATCCCACTCTGAGTGTCCCAGTTCCGTCCTCAAAGGGTTTATGGCAAATGTAAACAATGGAGATGGCTGATTTTGATCAATTTGTTGTTGTCATTCCAAATCATGTTGTCACGCGAGCACGTGTATTGTATTTACATTTGCCTCCAACGCTTTGAGGGCGGAACTGACACAATCCGACTGGGACTTCCCACTTTCCTCGAATGCAGCATTTTTACTCAGTTCGTTGTAATTTGATTCGTGAGTATTATTTTTTGATTTGAAAATGTGATCAAATGTTGTTTTGTTACTATAACAACATGCCCGGTTTTGTTTGTATGCTAGTCACAGGCAAAAGTAATACAATACGCCATGGAAATGTTCATAATTGTCAATAGCTTAGCCAGCTTTTTATCCATCCAGCTAACAAGCTAGCTAGCTAGCTAGCTAGATATCTAACTTCTTCAAGTTTATTGTGTGTCAGAATGAGAATTTCAGTACTTAATACATCATGAGGAGGAAAAGGACATGGTAAGAAATATCAGACATCACACATTAATTAAACAAAAAATAATAATACAAATATTCTGAGAGGTTTGAGAACACTTACATGAACAGGAAGTTGTTACACAGAAATGTGAAGAAACTGAAGGAAAACATTTATTGACAAATGGACTTTTTTTTATGTAGTGATATGTTTTGGTGAACTGTGGCTATGCGATAACAGACAATAACAGACACACTCGTCTCACACATGGGGAGGGCAACTCTCCTGCTTGTGTTGCTGCTGTGCAGAGGTTAGCCGGGCGATACTGCATGCAGGCCTTCTGTGGCTGTTATCCAACAACTGACACTCTCTCTCTCTCTCTCTCTCTCTCTCCCGCTCAGTCTCAATCTCATTTTCCCTTTTCTTTCTGCCTTACATCCTCTATCTCCGGCTCCCTCCCTGGTTTCCATGGTGACAGCTGTGCGCTGCAGAAATCACACTGATCGGAGAATGAGATAGAAGAGGCATCTCTCTCTCTTTTCTTTATACACGAGCAGAGTAATCGCGCGCACTTGGACGCACGCTTGCGAGGTGCGGGTCAAAACGTGACACACGAGTGAGATGGCGCACCGCTGACCGGTTTGTTTGAACGCATGTTTTAACCCAAAGACTTTATAAGACTAGACTTGCATAATGTCAAGGCTGAGCCAAATACACAACAAATTGATTTGACTTTCATATAAATCCGTCACTACTTTACTCCTAATATCACTTTTGTTGATGTCCACTTTGCTGGGTAGAGAAGGAGTATTGGAGGGAAACATCAGCTGACCTTGAGAAAAGGACCTCTTGATGGATGGCTGATGGGACGGCTGGTCACGTGTGATTGGCTCGCGTGGAAGGCCACTCGCAGACTATTGGCCGCACTCCGCTGTCCGTTCCCAGCCTCCCCGCAAAACCCCTCGGTGCTCTTGCTGAGGAATCCTCCCATCACTCAGTGATACAGGAGGCTTGGATCAGCAATTTCCAGTGCTTCAATGCACACACGCGTACTCCCATACGCACACGCACAGACTGAGACACCGCACACATGCGTAGAGACCATAAAAATGCATGTTAAATGTAGTCATATATGCATAACAGATCAAATAACTTCTTGGGCTGTGAGTAGCGTCTTGTCTGTCAGCTGCAGAATGAACCTGGCCTCGGTTCATGTGCTAAACGTCACACGCAGCTTTTCTAAATTGAGCTCCTGCAAAAATGTTTTCACTCTAATCCGTCGACTATTTCTCAGTACACCTTCGCGATCGTGTGCCAAAAATAGATTGTTTTACAAGTCGAGGCGAGATTTTGACAGGGTTCACAAGATGGATTTTTTTTTTTTTAATACTAATCACTTGGTGGTCTGAGACTGACAAATATAGTTCCTCTATATTCATATTCAAAGGCCAGCATCACTCAGTATATTCTAGAGTCATCACGTGGTCATTGTAAATATTTTATAACGGTGGTTTTGAGGTTGGTTCTATAGAAGCACGAAACTGCCAGTTTGGACTGGACTATGTCATTTGAACATACTGCAAAAGTCGTTCAAATGTATGATTGGTAACATAGTTGTTTGAACAGTTGGTTAAAAGTATGCTAAATGTTAATGACATGAGCACAATTGTGCATGCGGAAGTTTACCATACCAGGTTTTTTTAGTATTTGGCCTGCATTTTACCAACACTGTACGTTCGAACATCTTCACCAATAAGTTGATACACAGTACCAGCATGATAATTTAGCTTTATCAAGTTTGAACGGCTTTATGAATATGTTTGAACGACTTTGCATTACGTATGAATGACATAGCGCAGTCAAAACTGTTTATGATTGTATTTTGTAACTGAGACCTTAGCAAACAAATTCGTCAATTCGACGTTAGTCTATAACAATCAATTAATCGTAGTCTACTTGTTATTTCACATTATTATTGTCATATTTTGAGATGTTAAATATCCTTTGAGTGGCCTACTATCTCAATCAACATTATTCCAGTCCACAGTATAATTCCACCACTTCCTCTTTCCTGTTGGGATATGTTGGCTGTCTACCAACCATACAGAAATCTTCAATGAATTGAACTGTAAAAAAAATTTATTCGTAATACTTTTTGAGCCTGCTAAAAACGTTTCTCCTCGTGATTGAGGGCAGCTAAAATACATGCTTTATGGATTACTGCTATATGGTTCCTACATTGAGACGCTTTTTGGGGCTTTCCAGATATGGCAGCAGCCTTGAATACCTGCTTGATGTTTATCAGCTGCTCTCTGAATACAACATATTTGCTTGACAAAAACTTTCGTTCCATTTTACACTAGTGCTATTTTTATAGATATAAGAATGAAAAGGGTTTAAATATAGCAACAGTCTAAATGTCTGCTGTTATTTCATAAAACATTTGAAAATACAATAATAAAAATGACATATAATGCACCAAAAAAGATGTTAAAAGAGAGTTAAAAAAAAAGTGAGACTTGTACAAAATGACTCCTTATCCATGAAATGAGGATGTTATATCCATGAGGGGTAATTTTCTCCTGATTTTCAGCTAACATTTGCCAGCTGACAAAAGAATCGCGTAGCCTGAGGAGACGGATCCCGGTTGTGGATGAGCTCATTCGTGACTGCTTCACCTGCTTTTGCAGTCCTACTACTTATTCATTTCCACACTCATAAAGACATAAACGTCTCTTCTGAATGACTGCTTAGGGCAGCTGCAGCATTACAGAGCAAGATGCAAAAAATAATAATCTACCTTAAAAATGTAATCTACGAGTTCCATTGCAGAATGATGGACCATTTCTTTTATTCATAACCAATTAGACACATGCTTGGTTATCAGTACACAGTAAAAACATTATTTTCATGTCAAGCGATCATTGTTGTGATAAATATTTAGAGTCTCGGCCAAAATATGTTTTGTGTGAGGGAGAAGTATACATGGAAATCTTGTGTCTTTAGTTCAGAGTTGTTCTTATTTTTGCTCGATTTTTGCATCAATGCAAGGTTCGCTACACGTGTTCGGCAATTTTGGCAGAACGGTCTCCGCCAAATTGATTGGGTTGGCGAAGGAGTCTCTTGGCAATGTTAGTTGTTTGATGCATATTTTTGCATTATGAAAATGGGTGTATCGCATACCTGTATTTTCCAAAGGAATAATAATTTGGAGGTCCATCATTTAACTGTTTGTGTTTGGCCCAAGATTTAACTGTATTCGTTTCATTTGTAACAATCAGAACATCATAAATCCTATTTGTTTACATATTTCCCTCGTTTTGTATTTGTTTAGATTTCCCTTCCCTCACAATGAATTATTATCATTTCTAAATGTATTTAGTGACTTTCTAATTCCTATTTGAAAAGTGCAATGCAAACAAAGATGATTATTCTCGGAGGTATTTTGTCACCGTGCTGTCTAAATGTCACGTCCGTACTGTTCTAAAGTCTCCTCTCTCCCAATGAAATCTCATCTCATCTCTACATATGCTACATTGTGATTAGATTTCAGTCTCCATGATGCCCTTATTATGTCCCGCCGAATATCCGAGCAAAACATGAGACGAAAGCACCAGGCAGACGGCTCAATGTCATTTATAGAGCAATTTGAGAAGATACTTTCCAGCAACGGTTCAACACATGCGATGACCAAATATCAGTGGGTCATTATGGAAGTGCATTGCAAAGATTGGCCTGGTTGTCACGGTTATTGGAATGGTAGGCAGGTGACACGTTCTGAAAGGCCCAGTCTGCCGGTTTCACTAAGGAAAATGCACTTTTTAAATACAGAATTTCAACAAAAACTACTTCTCAATTTACAGCTCTGGGCTTCTCTTAATGTCTGGTGGTGATTTTGTCCTAAACCCCCACCCTCCCCCAGCCTGTATTTTACCATTTTGTGTTTGTTTTGTAAAGAGCGGGACGTTTCTGTGGAAAGACAGTGTTTACAACCCTCCAGCCAATTGCAGAGCGGGGGGTGGGGGCGTGTCACAAACGGGGCCGGGCGAACATGTCGGCTGCGTGACGTCACTCCCGCGGCAATTTGAAAGCACGCACGGATTTTTTTTTTTCACTCACTCATTCACACACGTAAGCTTCTGTGAGTGAGTGAGTGAGTGAGTGAGTGAGTGAGTGAAAAACGAAATAATCCGTGCGTGCTGTCAAGTTGCCGCAGGAGTGACGTCACGCAGCCGACACGTTCCCCCGGCCCCGTTTGCGACCAGCCCCAAGCCCCCCACCCACCCCTGCTCTACAATTGGCTGGAGGGGTGTAAACACTGTATTTCCACAGAAATGTCACGCTGTTTACAAAACAAACACAAAATGACAAAATACAGGCTCTGAGGTTTAGGACAAAATCACCACCATAAATTAAGAGAAGCCCAGATCTGTAAATTGAGAAGTAGTTTGTTTACATCCTGTATTTAAAAAGTGACTTTCCCTGAGTGAAAACAGCAGACCGGGCCTTTAAATATATTATAATTCAATACACATGTTATTTGTGTTTGCTAATCTTTGATCAGCTGTTGATTGATGTTCAGGCCAGGTTGGATGTGCACTGTTAGGTTGATGATGGTCGTCCAAAAACACTGCACTCACAAATTTAGTTTCCCTGTTGTGTACTTTGATACATGAATTACCGCATCCATTAACGCAGCTGATCAGACAAGCTCTGAATAATGTTTATTTTCACCTATTTAATGTGTTTTTTTCTCCCGTATGAACTAGACTAAAGATTCTTTCTCAGTATCCCTCCCTAGGCTTTTTTTTTTTTTTTTAAATATTCTGATTAATTCAGGGCAATGCTGTCTTGTTTGTGCATCCCTTTTTAAGCGCCAGTCACATTTTGGGGGTTAAGTCTTTCTCTTTCAAGCGACAACAAGGCTTGTCTTTTAATGACGTCTGGCGCCATGTTTGAAGCAGAGTCGCTCTTCGCAGTTGTAGGAGAGAAGTGTAAACAAACAGAAAACAAAGGATGTTTCTGCAGATATTGTTCGCCAATTACATCAGGGCTGAAAGGCTGTACTCATAGTGTCTCTTCCATCAACTCCACAAGATTTTTTGAGTTTTTATTTTTATTTTTTCTGTCTCTCTGTGCGGCCTTGTTGTTTGGGGAGCTGTGCTCGAGATTATTGAAATCAGCTAGATCAGAAAACATTACTTTTTTTTTTTTACTCTTTGACATTATTTTTGTGGATGTCTTTGGCCTATATTGTACATTGTATACAAACTTGAAGTGCAATAGGATTTCACCTTCCCAGGGTGCTTGGTTTACTACAGCCAGTTTCATTCTTGTAACTCAGTGCTTCTCAAATGGTCGGGCGGGCCATCAAGGGGGGCACGTTTGACCTCGGGCAACATGCTTTTTTATTTTTTTATTTTGATTTTTTTTTTTACTGTCCTAGAATAAAGTGCAATTGCTCCTCCACTACATTAGGGGGCAGTGGCTCTCTCATTTTTGGCAGAGTGTGCGCAGGGAACATTCGCTTGGTGGTGTCGGGGTTTTGTTTGCACTGAGCATGCGCGCTTTGCACAGCACAAATTATTTTATATTTTTGTTTTGCAGGTTGCAAGTTTTTATTTTTTATTTTTATTTTTTTATTGTGCTCCTGAGTTAATGTTGGTGATCAGTTTGAATGCGTTATTATTTATTGATTTTATGTAATTTTATTTTTCCGTATCATGACATGGTCAGGCAAAAAATGTTTATAGTTTAATTAAGGATTTAATTTTATTTATCAGATGCACTTTAAATCTTTTCTGTTACAGTTAATAAAGCTATTCTTTGTTGTAAGTTGGTCCATATTTCTTTTTTTTTATTTTTATTCTCTTATACATTAATACGGATACAGTGTTATGCAGAGGTGTGCTTATAACAATTTTATAGACAAATGATACTATTTATAGTCGCGTGGGGGTGTGGGGGGCGCGAGATGTTTTCTTAGGGGCGGCATGACAGAAAATAATTGAGAAGCACTGTTGTAACTTAACAGGTTATTACTACTGTATTGTCCCTTATAGACTTTTGTTAACTCAAGTAAATTCAAACAGAAAAAGCAGTGGACGACCATACCATAACAGCACGTGAGCATCTGGACATAGCTCCAAGTAAATATTAAAACGGCAAACAAATCACTCTCTACTCCAGCCGCCCGCTAATATGACAGCAATGATGTTCTCTTCGTACAGCTCATTTCAAGGCAAAAGCCATAAAAGAGAAGGCAGCATCTGCTCATATTCAAATGATTTACTTTAGCTTTTGACTGGGAATTATACATCACGGGCGTCAGCTAGGAAATGACGTCTTTCCTGGATATGACAACGTGTTGCAAGTTTGAACAATATTGTGAAGTCCTACAATTATGGTTGGCAGCTGCTTTTTGTTTGGTGATGATATCTCCATTGAAAACAACAAAACAACAACATGACAGGACAATAATGATAATGGTTTTGCTTATCACACAGACATACGCACGCGCACGCATACACACAAATAGTGTTTTAAAAACGGAATATTTGATGTTTCTTTCTTTTCTCCCTGCAGCCATCAGCAAACTTCAAAAAGAAGTGCTCGACTGAGTCAGTATTGGGATTTACTAGACGTTCTATTGTGCTACAAAGCAGCTTTCTTTTTCAACTTTGGTGTTGTACAAAGCAGACTCGCAGCAAAACTGCCTTGCAACTTTTTATGGCCTTTTGCTAGAATTACAGTATTTTTTTTGTATTTTTATTTAAAGAGTTTTTTTTTTTTTTGCAATGTGAAGCGAACAACTACGACTACTTGTCAAGTTCATCATTTATTTTTATAGCGCTTTCAAACAGCTTTGTGTAACTGTGTAGTATGTTTGATGCATTCGGTATCTGGATCTCCAATAGGGATAGACCGATTATGGGTGCAGATATTTGGCATTTTTGACAAATATTGGCATCGGCCATTTGCGAATCTAATGGCCGATAAAACTGGTATCTCACGTAGCGAATTTAGGATTTCCATCAGGATTTGTAAGATGTCTGCAGACATTTTTTGCTTCACTTGTCACAAAAACATTTCGAACATATTCAGACAATTCTTCACTGTCTGCGAAGATCTTCTGAAACCTTTTACAAACCCTGCCAAAAAAATAAATACAAAAATGCAACATTCGCATGCATTTGTCGCTCAGTGATTTCATTTTTGTTTTGAATTTATCTAAATTTCCACTTTATAAAAATGATGCTGAGGAACTAGGAACCTTCTACACTTTTTATTTTTGAAAAATTAAACAATATAATAACAGAATTAAGAAATTATGTTCACTTTAGAAAACTTTGTTTACAGTCGAAAACTTTAGGGAGCTATTTACTTGCTTCGCTTTTAATATAGCTTAACACATGCTAATGACCCTAGAAGCTCCATGCAGTTCTTTTTTAAAATATATATATATATATATATATATATATATATATATATATATATATATATATATATATATATATATATATATATATATATTTTAAAGAATTTATCACTACTATCAAATCTCAACTATAGAGCCCATAAACACTATAAAACAGCATGCATCTGTGCTACGGACATCTTCTGGAGCAGATCAAATATTTCAGCAAAATATATCATACTCACCTGATTATTTAATGTATTCATGTGTGCAGATCGCCACAGATGTGTTTTGCTGGTGGAAGTTGACTGTAACAAGTTTTGGAAAAATGCTGACGTGATGCATCAGCAGGGCGCCGCCCCGTGAGGACAAATTTGAAATACGATTGGTTAAAGAAAGCAGTCCTTTCGCTAATATAGTTTAAGGTACATTGGACAGCGCTATTGATTCTGAAGGACCTGGGAAGATTAGATTGACACGGGAGCACGAAGGGGCTCAAATCAGATTCAACAACAACAAATTAATAATAATAAAAAACAAAAAAAACCTCAACATCCATATTAACTGGAAGCAAAGTGACCAAGACAGACACAACAAAATAAAGAGAATAGAAAAAAAAACCCTTGACTGTTAATTCAGTCAAACAAAACGTGAAACTTTTTTTTTTTTTTCTTTTTTGCCCAGCTTCTGTTCCTAAGCTGCGACTGATGCGAGGCCAGTCTCTGATGGAAGGCGACAAACTGTACTTGAAGTGCGAGGCGTCAGGGAATCCAAGCCCTTCCTTCCGCTGGTACAAAGACGGACACGAGCTTCAGCGAGGGAGAGACCTCAGAATAAAAACCAACAAGTAAGACCCTCAAAATGACAGCTTGCGATGTGTTCATAATATATTTTTTGGACATTTCCGCTCCACTTCTCTTATTAAGCACATTAAAACAAGAGCGCGGACCTCCGCCAAGGTCAATCCGTGATGTCGTAGTTTCCTCCCTACTTGGTTCGACTGATGCAATGACGTATGCAAGAGAAAGAAAGAGAAAAAGAAACTTTCAAAGTGCTCATGTATTGTCAAATAACAGTTCTAAAAATAGTGATGGGACATTGTGATTTTCTAGGAATGTAGTAGAATGTAGTTGAAATTGGTAATTATAGTGTTGCTTTTTGATTTGAATCTGTTTTCTAATTATTATGAGAAATTATTAACATGATCAAGTGTCTTCACCAATATTGTCACAGTTACCATGAAAAAGCAGTTTAGTTACCGTACTTTACTGAATACTTGAAACTACAATTAAGTTACATTACAGGTTACTTTAATAGTTACATTTAGAAGGTAGCAACAATCCTGCTTAATATATAAAAAAAAAAATTTGAGACCCAGTTTTGCCACTTAATTGGAAGTGTGTTTTATGACTTTTAAAAACAGTTAGCTTTTTAATAGAAATAAAGACAGCAGCCTTTTTGATTTAACATCATTATTTTTTAAAGAGTCTTTTGATGATGCCACTTAACAAATTTGCTACTCGTTTTTAATTATTAATGTATTTTTTTTTAGCTGTTTTCCTAGACTTCACTTAACAAAAATACACTTGTAAGTGAAAGGCAGCCTTAGTTACTTGACATATTTAACAATTAATGTTGTAATGGCAAATCTCAACATTTATAATGTACATTGTTTCTAAATATAGCCATTGAATTTAAGTACCTCCTGCAGTCACACAATCTGGTGTGACTGCAAATGCATACTGACAATTTTTTAATTTTTTTGATATAGTGTTATTGAAACGACAGAGATAACACAGTAAAATGAACAGAATATGCAACAAAACTTAATATTTTAGTTTTCAGCCGACAAACTAAAAAAGTAGTGAGTGCACGTGCATCTTGAAAAAGTGAATCTCTCCCCTTGTGCACTGAAAACGATGATGTCACTCCCTCAGACGAAGAAGCTTTCTGTCCTACATACTGAAGGAACAACCAGCTCACTACTTTTTAGGAACAATTTTTAACCTGATCGTTTGCTTTTCTTACATGATATGAGGAATAAAAAAAAAAAAAAGTCCTCAACATATTCGGTTACAGCTGTTTTCTTCCTGTACTGTTTAAATCACAAAGGAGAGTGAAAAAGATCAATTTGACCTGATTTAAATTGACAACAGTGAAACGCTTTGAGAATTTCTGTGCGTTCTACATCATCTTTTCGTGACTAACCATTAATATGTTAAGCATTTAAGACATGATGAGTGTCAAATTGCATTTTGGCACGAACCAAATCTGCTCCTAGCTTTACCGTTTTTGTTGTTGTTGTTGTTGTTTCCTTTTAAGAAAAAACTCCAAGGTGCTGATCAGTCGAGTGCGTGTGGAAGACTCTGGAAATTACACCTGTGTTGCTGAAAACTCAGTTGGACAAGAAAACGTCACAAGTATTATCAGCGTGCACATCTGTGAGCATCTGATAAATTCAACTTTATAACATATTCAATAGAATGTCAAGCTAAGGCTGTGCTTCTCAAATAGTGGGGCGGAACCCCCCAGGGGGGCGCGTTTGACCTCGGGGAACATACTTTTTTATTTTTTTCATTTTTATTTATTTTTACTGTCCTAGAATAAAGTGCAATTGCACCTCCATTACATTAGGGGGCAGTGTCGCTCTCATTATTGGCAGTGTGCGCAGGGAGCATTCGCTCGGTGGTGTCGGGGTTTTGTTTGTACTGAGCATGCGCACTTTGCACACAGCAAAAAATAAATAAAAAATCAGCATAAATTATTTTACATATTTTTGTTTTTCAGGTTAGTTATTTTATTTTTTTTTAAATATTGTGCTCCTGAGTTAATGTTGGTGATCAGTTTGAATGCATGATTATTTATTGATTTTATGTCATTTTATTTTTCCGTATCATATGGTTTGACATGGTCAATCAAATAATATTTATAGTTTAATTAAGGATTTAATTTAATTTTTGAATTTTAGATGCAATTTAAATATTTTCTTTTACAGTTATTAAAGCTATTCTTTGTTGTAAGTTGGTCCATGTTTCTTTCTTTTTTTATTGTACGGATACAGTGTTATGCAGCGGTGTGCTTATAACAATTTTATAGACAAATGATACTATTTATAGTCGCGGGGGGGTGTTGGTGGGTTCTTGATGATGACAGCAAATAATTGAGACGCACTGAGCTAAGGGTACTTTACTAGCCACGAAGGTGTGGAGTCTTTCTCGTTCTTTCATTGTTTTTTTTTATTTTTTATTTCTTATTTTAAACAAAAGTAGCTACGCTGGTGATATGATGATCAGTGAAGTGCCTTTCTTAAAAAAAAATTAAGAGGACAGCATTTGATTAAATCTAAAAAAACAAACAAAAAAAAACCCCAAAAAACGTGTTTTTGTCTCTACCTAATAGTAACCACCACCACCTTGTCCTTGGGTGTGAGTCACGTGAGGCACTGCAACGACACGGAAAAGGCCTACTGCATCAACGGTGGAGACTGTTACTTCATACATGGTATTAACCAGCTTTCTTGCAAGTAAGTTGATTTGTCTTCCATTCTCTCCATCGTCACTTGTCCGATCTCGTTTCTTTGCTGTCCTGCTATCTTTTTGTCCTCGGACTTGCTTTTGTGTCTTTCTTTTTCTTTGTCCTCTGTCCATTAGTTTAATCATGCCTACAAATCCCCCGCAGGAGGCCCATTACACTGATTGTATTAACGACAGTGATGCCTTGAGATACAAGTGAGCCGATTTACAAGTTTTTCCGAAATATGAACCACTTAAGGTGGCAGCGAAGTCATCTCGCAAATCATTAAAACATAGCGTGAAGCTGTTCGATGCCTTTTTAAAACACATACAATACGTGCATACAGATAACACGATAATTGACAATTCCAAGCAAAATGGCGGCCTTACGCGGTAAAAGGATTCTCTCCGCTCATTGAAACGCATTGGACGAAAAGTACTGGATTTTGGATCGTTGTAATTTGATTTGTGAGGATTATTTGGATTTCAAAATGTGATGAAATGTTGTTTGACTTCTATAACAATCTGCCTGTTTGTTTGTTTTTTAATACTCGTCACAGGCAAAAGCGAGACAAAACGCCAGTTGTTTTCACCCCGTAAATGTCTGACTCAGTGGTTGCGAGTTGGCTTCCCGGTTGATGCTGCTAGACTGGAAATTGTTCTTTCACTCTATTCTTAATTTTCTGTTGGCTTGATCAAGTGGACGAACACAAACCTTAGGTTTTGCTTGAGTTTGCGTGCATAATAGACAGGAGCGGATTTATGTTGGCCGCAAAAATAGAACCCTGAGCATTTTAGAGACATTTTTTGTCACACTTTCCAGCTTAATGGAAATAAACAGTTCTTAATTGTGGATCTTGTGGGAGTCCTTTTGTGCGAGTCATGGGTCACATCAGGCAACGCTTCCCGGGAAAAAAACATACTCAGCACTCTTGTGTGTGTGCTTTTTAGAGCAGGACAGGTTTAACCAACACCTCCAACCTAATGGTATTGCTTTACTTCCTGGTTGGTTGACATATTATTAACTCATTCACTCCCAAAAAACGTATTTATACGTTTTTTAGGTTTTTGTTTGCTAGAGTTTTTGTATGAAGGCTTTGATGAGTCACAACAAATTTGAGTCACAGCCTATGTAGTCAATCAAAACTGAGCATTTCCTACACCTTAACTTAGTTAGTGTTTAAGTTTGTTGTAATCATTAGGTTGTGCAAATGTACCTAATGAAGTGCCCGGTAAATGTTATGTATGTTACATGTTGATATATGTGTGTACTGGGTATGTAAATGTCGGACTACCATCACATGACCTTCATTACTGTGATGATGCCCTTTACTGCATCACTGCTATCATGTACTGATGGCGCTAATATGTCAGTATGCAGGCCATCTTTTATTGTGTACTTGGTGGCTGGTGTTGTTTCTAATTCTACATTCTCTGTACTTTCTTGTGTCTCCTTCCTCTCCCCTTTCCCCTCCTCTCTTTTCTCGTCTCTGTGTTTGTGCTTTACTTTAACGTAACCCCTCTCCCACCCCTGTCACCTTTAACCCCAAACCCTTCTCTTGCCCCTCTGCGTCTTGATTTCCCTCCATCAGGTGTCCCAATGACTATACGGGGGAACGCTGTGAAAACTCCGTCATGGCCGGTTTCTACAGTATGTCCATTTGTTCTTGTCTGTCTCCTTCCACTGAGATGCCGCACGCTACATTCGAAGGGTTGTAAAGAACATACTGTGACTCTCTGCATGTTGTGCGCTCACTCGTTCTCGTTTCTCTGCTATTCCTCTGGTCAACGCTTTCACTTGTTACACTTGAGATCATGTCTCAAATCGTTTCAAATTTGTTTACATTGGATACAGATGATTTTATTCAATGGTAAACCTCCTTTAAAGATGGATGACCCATTGGTGTTGCTAAACCAATCACGGCAAAAGTGCAATTCTGAAGGATAATACTGAACATATTTTATTATAATGGCATGGGCCTTTTTATTTCTTCAACTGCAGAGGAAATCAAAAGTCTTTTAGGTTCTCCTCATTTATAAAAAATGGATATTTATATATATATATTTTTTTACAACGGGCGGCACGGTGGTTGAGTGGTTAGCACGTCCGCCTCCCAGTACTGAGGATGCAAGATGGAGTCCAGGCTCCGGTCGTCCTGGGTGGAGTTTGCATGTTCTCCCCGTGCCCGCGTGGGTCTTCTCCGGGTATTCCGGTCTCCTCCCACATTCCAAAGACATGCATGGCAGGTTAATTGGGTGCTCCGAATTGTCCCGTCGGTGTGCTTGTGATTGTGTGGATGGTTGTTCGTCTCTGTGTGCCCTGCGATTGGCTGGCAACCAGTCCAGGGTGTCCCCCGCCTACTGCCCGAAAGCCAGTTGGGATAGGCTCCAGCACCCCCTGCGACCCTTGTGAAGAGCAGGCGGTTAAGAAGATGGATGGATGGATTTTTTTTTACAACGTTAAAGAGTATAACTGTACACCCATTTGTGGATAATACTTTTTGGAGCGTTCTCTCACATTGGTCAGATGTCAAAGGTCGGATGGGGCCCTACTCGCAATGCGTGTAGAGTGTCTGTGTACAGCATTATGGTGCTATATGTACATATACATATATACAGCATTATGGTCAATTAATTTTTAGCATTCGGCATTGCCGAATTTATTGACGGTTTGACGATAATATTGACGGGACGAAAAAAACCTTTCCGTCAATGCTTAGTTCGTCAATTTTTCGAATTTTCTCCTCAATCGTCGACAAAATGGGCATCCGTCATTGACGAATTGACGGAATGCCCGCCTCTGGATATCAGTCATAGTAAGCATGACTATAGCCACCTATTCGCACCACCTGTGATTTATTTTCTTGGATGGAAAAATGAAAGCAAAAACGGAGGCCTGCTTGGGGTTGGTCCATTTTTGGTTTTGAGGTTTTTTTGAGTCTTCCGGGTTGAAAGCCACAATTGGAGAAAACGCAGTGTTATTGCTTCCACCTGTGCAATTGGACCAGAAGTGTCAATTAAAGTCTTTATATGGTGAAAAATCTCATTCGATCTGACATTGTTTTGAATACCTGCCAGTCACGATTGCTGCGTGTGCAGAATCTCATACATTGGTAAGTGAATTAAACTATAGCGGAGCGCTTTAACAAGCCAAGCAAGGTAATGAGACAAAGAAACATCATCTATTGTTACTGATGAGGGCTTTCCCCTCCGTGATAATGTACCTTGCATCTCGAATGGAGGTTGGATGAGGATAAAGCCGACCACGGGCGGACGGTCGTTTTCATCCTCTGCATCAATGGGTCATCTGTTACGTGATGTCATATTTGCATGAAGCTAAATTGCAATATAAACGCCGTGCATGCGGTTAAATTAAAGGCAGCAGTAATGGAAAGATCAGAAGACAAATCCTGCAGCTGGGAACTGGAAGGTGTTTTTGCGTAAGCAGCGAAACCAAGCCTGGCTCTGTCTCAAGCATTAGCAACTTTTCACTTACATACAGTACACAGAGTGCTACTGTATGTGCAAAAGTCATATATTTAAACAGATACATCACTCAGTGCAAATAAGTCACTGCGATCTACTCATATTTACCGTTTACATGCTCTGCCATATCACAGATGGAATAAGATTGCTTTGCGATCAATATTTTCTGATCACCTTTGACTAGCTTGTCTCTTATTGCAACATTTGAGCTTAACATTGCGTTTCAATCCAGCGAGCAAATAAGTACGCCCAACAGAGCCAGTTGCTTGTATTCTCTAATCTCTGTTAACTCATTCACTGCCATGGACGGAAAAAGACGTCAAATGATGCTTTTTTTTGGTTTTGTTTTTCTTGCTGGTCTGGCAATGAATGTGTTAACCGTCTCCTGGCTGGTTGAAAAACTTTTTCTTTTTTTTTTTACTTGCGGAGAAAACTCATTGGGGCTTGACTTGTCTCGCTTTTGAGATTGCATGAGCAGTTAAAATATCACACATGAATCCGAAACTGGCATTAGCACCAGATGCTGTTTTTTCCCCCATGCATTTTATATGTAAAAAAAAAACAAAAAAAAAAGTCATGTAACCTGCCAAGGATATAAATGTGAACAGGGGTCCGGGTGGGCATGGTTGTTGTTATCGTGTGTAATTCTTGCACTGTTGCAATGTCATCACTGCTTAGTCATGAGGAAAATTGATTGGAAGGTGCCAAAAATAATCAAATTAGATTTTTGACTGTTTTAAAGCATAGTATATATCAGGGATCCAACACAACAATACAACATCCACCTTCACAGTATTATTAAACATTTCAAACATTTAAAATATCCAGAATTGGGGATCTGGAAGTCCCCCAGCATCTTGACCTGGTTGTTCTCAACCACCGTTGGTGGTGTCTGCCATCTTGATTGTGGGCGCTCCAGTCCATATTTGGTCCAGATGTTCTTGTACACTATTCCTGTGGTTGGTTGTGTCATTCCGCGTATGCCTTGCCCGCATCTTCAACCTTGCCGTCTTTGGGGCTTCTTTGCACAGCTTGCACCTGAAGTCCTGTCAGATTCATCTTGTGTTTAGTTGCCTGTTCTTGTGCTGCCATGATTACTCACTCTGCCCTTTTTTTCTTGATGTCAGCCGCTTCGTCAATTTGTCAATGGTACATGCTGGGGCTTGTCTTTCCAATGACAGTCCATCTGGCTCCTTCTCCTTACTGGGGTTTCTGGTATTCACTAAGCAGGTCGTCCCCCAAGGGCCATCATCTTGATGTATGTTTCCTTCCTGCAAAGTGCCCATGATGCTCACCGGTCCATCTTTCCACAGCCTCATGATGCTGGACTTGAGATGGACTCGTTGCATTGTAAGGCTCTTTCTTGTTTTGGTATCGGTGATTTGCCTTTCTACCAGTCTCCAGCGTATGATGCCTTCTTATCAGGAATCTTCTTCTTGCCGTCGAGCTGTCGATTCAGGATGACCCGCTTTTAGGTATTTGGCCATAGCCGCCTTTCGAGCTGCATTTTCGTGGTTGCAATTTGCCTGTGGAAATCCAAGATCCAAGAGAGGAAGCGAGCAAGAGAGCGAGAGACTATCAAGAAGTTTTACTTTTTAAAATGAAACCCTCGTTGCATGATTTAGGTTGATTATCGATCTTTGAACTTTTTGAGTGATTTTTTTTTTTTTTTTTTTTTTTTTTTTTTTCTTACATGTCAACACTGGAACTGGACATTTTCGGCAATGTCAGACCTTATGTTCTTGTCTGACTGAACAGACTGTAGTTCCCACACATACTGTCCAGGGGACTGTGTGAACGTGAATTTTGGTGGTCAAAAATTGGAATTTGTCAGATATTTTCTGAATGAAACGGGTTGTCTTGGCATCAGCTGCTCTTTCATGTATTTAGTTTTTTTTTGTGTTTTTGTGCACGTCTAGGATATCGCCTATAAGCCAAAGAGGGAAATGACAATGTATTGTTTTAGTATTCATCACTTGGACATCTTCTTTTTACACTTACAATTAAGTAAAATATTTCTATAATTATCTATTGTATGCAGGTATGTATTGCTGTTGTCCAATTAAAAGCACATATCTTGAAATGTGTTTTTTCCCCTTTCCATTCTAAAGTTTTACACAGAAACATGTTTTCAATCAAAAATAAAAAAATAAAAAATGCTATCGTTACAGTGGCAAACGTATTCAAAATCCAAACATACACATTGAATCGATTTGATGAAATTTTGAAGGTTCCACTCTCGATGTTTTGTCTATGGTTTGATTTGACTTAATAATCCTCATTGCTAATCTGTGACCACTTTGTAAGGACTACACACTCTTCTCACTGTTTTGTCAATACTGTTATAGTTGATTCCATCCTCAAGACTTGTGTTGTCCATGCTTTACTATTGTTTCATTATTTTGCATTTTGGTGTGCTTTCAATCTCGTTGAAAGAACACTTTCTGCTGTTTAAAGTTCATATTGATGCCCTGCTTATACAATATTTAAAAGGAATGTAATGCCTTATTGAAATGTAGATCAGGTGGACAAGAACATTTCTTTCTTTCTGTTCTTTTTTTTTTTATTTAATACTAATGCATGTTCAGCAACAGAAACGCATACAGTAATTAATGTAAGGTTCTAACAGCTTTGTGCAGATAAGAGTGCCGCAGAAATGCTTAACTCGAGTAGTGATTAGTCAAATGAGATCCAGCATCAACTTCATTGTCTGTACATCACCATCTGTACTCAGCATTTACGTTCGGCACCATCTCACTGCTTTTTTCCCCCTCTGTTATGTTTTTCTTTGCTGTTGTTTCGTTTCTGTCCAATGTCCTATAAATAGGCTGTATTCAATATGGCAGTAAGTGATGTGGCTTCTTGTCTCGCTTTATCTTGTTCCGTCTGCATGGACTTTCCTGCCTGCTGATTTCTCGTTTTGCTTTTTGTTTGTTTCATTTTCTCCCTTTTGTTCTTGAGTCTTGTGTGCGCTTCTGTTTTTTTGTGTGTGTGTGTGTGTGTGTGTTTTTTTTTATTTTCCCTGACATTTTTGGGGTTTACAGAGCTGAGGCTGTGTGACTTGTCTGTCTGTTACGGGACGGCACACATGTCAGTCAGCCTGACTGACAGATTCCAAAGCACTAATGAACTTCCTGATTCAGCGTACACAGGAAAGGAACATAATATACAGCAGATCCTCTCCAAAGTGGACGTTACAGCTGACCCGTTGTCTGTCTCTTTCCTTTCTTTTTTACCACAACAACTTTCTGCGCTGGCAGAGCTTCTCAGAATTGAATTTATGGGTATGGAACATTATTATTTATTTTGCTGTGCTTTTAAGCGTTTGCCAAGATTGTGTCACAGTCACACATTATTGTGCCACCTTATTTTTAAAAAAACAACAAACCTTGTCCCTCCTTTTCCTCCGCCCACTAACCTGATTTTAAGACTTGCAATCCCTCTTCCCCCTTCTCTGCATGCACTCTTCTTTATAGACTAACTTGGTTAAGGAGGAAGAAAAATGATAATTGAGATGAACAACTTAAAGCTAGAAAGGGCAGAGACAATTTTAAAGGAATATAAAAAAAGGCCTAGATTGGACTGGATCACGTGGAAGATCAGAACCGCGATTCAACTTGAGGGAATAGAAAAAAATGCTGCTGGAAAATAGTTTTGCAAAAGTGTTGCTGAGAGCTAGAAAAGCCATAACCGCATTCTTTGTCCTAATTATTGTGCCCTTGATGGAGTCAGTGTCAGAGATAAGACAAAGTGCGGGCCTGTCCCAAATCACAAATTCTTTTGGCTCCGCTGTGCAAGCGAGCTTGCCTTCCCAATTCCCTTGACTTTCGGTATCAGTACACGATGATACATGCACAATGCAGGGCCAAGGCCACTGCTGGCTTGTCAATTTCCACTCAGGCCCTTTATTTAGAAACCATAACCCCCCTATGTGAAGGTGAAATCATAAGTTAGGGAAAAAAATGACATACACTCGCCACTTTATCCTCATCAAACTAGCATAACTTTTATATATGCACTTGACCAGCCACGACAATATATCAATTTGCACAAATGCACAGTAATAATGCAACAGTTGTATCAAATATTTTGCCGCTACAAAAAGTGTTTGTCAGAGAAACATAAATAAATGAAATAATGTAGTTGGTGAAACATACTGAAATCTGTGACTAGGCATGAGCTAATTACTGGTATGGCGCTTTATGATGGTTTTATAAAGTCAAGCTTTCAATAACATTTTTTAAATCAGTTAAATCTTAATCTTATCATTTTGATTAATCGCGATTAATCATTTAATTTAAAAAAACTTTTTAACACTTTTTGCCCGGCAAATTTGAATAGCACCAATTATGTATCTATATTTAATGTTACGATCTTCAACATTTTTTGATCCACTGCAGACGCTCATCCTCTTTTTTTTTCTAACAAATGAATTACTTGCATAATTTAAAAATTAAAATGAAATGAAAAGACCCCATTATTTTGACAAATATTCTGAATGTCATACACAAACATTTATTAAACGCGTTACTTGCATGTTGTTATGTTTATTGCTCAAACACAATCTGTATTATCTTTAACGTAACCGTCCGCCATCAAACTAAAGGATCATCGGCGCTCAAAATCAATAGTGTGATTAATCTGTGTTAATGCATTATTAAAGCGATATTTTTTTAACGCTTTAACTTTAATCTAAATCTATAATATTTTTTACTTGATGAGATTCATTGTAGCTGCAGATGCTGCTTTTGTTTTGATAACACATTATGCAAGTGGTTGTGATGTTGTGGCTGGTGATTATTATATTTGACAGCTGTGATATTTTTTTTTTTTTGACTGAGTGTGCTAATTTGGACAAATTATTTTTTTTTATGTATATGACAGTGAAATCTTACAGTGATGTAAACTAGGGCACGACCGACAAGCTTTTCAAATCCATTTTAAGTTCATGAAAGTCTTACGTTCGAGCTTCTGGGGACCAGTTTCAACCTCCTGGACTTTCCCGTTTCCCTCTCAGCCCGATCTTGCTCCTCTTCCCATCATGTCTCCTCCCAATGCTCCTTATCACATTTAGTTCCCCTTTTCCCTTCTCGTCCCCCCCCCCCCCCCCCCCCCCCCCCCGTCGTTGTGTTGTTGCACTTGCATTCCTCAATTTTCAGTGTTACACCACAGTAGGGCAACTTGAAATATAAACTCGACAGAGCTCAGTAATATGCAGAGACTCTGGGCAGTTTCACGTAAACAAATGTGGGACAGCTTGACTATTTTTGCTGTCGTGCAGAGTAAAGTATAAATGCAGTACAGTAAACTTATAGCATAAGAAAATGTATTTCACAATATAATGGGGCTCGAAAAAGTCAAGATTGAGGTGTGGTGGTGGTGGTGGACCCGAATGCAGGAAGCAGGGCGAAGAGGCAAAGGTAAAATAATAATAATAGTAATAATAATAATAATAATAATAATAATAATAATAATAATAATAATAATAAATAAACAAAAACGACGAGGAAAAAATGAGCTACAAACTAAGAAACAAAAACAACAAAGTCCAAAAGGGTAAACCGAGACAAACAAAACTGGCAGCATGACAGGAGGAAAATGACAATGAATCGACACAGGCAGAGGGGAGACAAGAAACTAAATACACACACCACAAGACACAACGATAATACGACACAACGAGACACGGCTGGGAAAGACACAGGTGGCAGAGGGTGCTGATTGGTCGACACATTAGGACGGGTAGGCAAACACAGGTGGACATACTCAGGTTTGACGAGACGGGGGATGCCCCAACAAGCCCTAATAATAACAAAGCGATATTAAAAGATAAAACATAAGAATAGTTAGTATTCTTTGAGGAGCCCAGAATTCAGTTTGAAAACATTCAATGCTTATTACTGTGGTGTAAACACTTCTTTTTTTTCCTTTTTAATATTTATGCACGCATGTGTTCAAATGTCTGTTCCCTCTCATAACGGTTTGTAAAGTGTCGTCTTAAGTGTGATAGACACATTATGTATGATTGAAGTTCATCTAAAAACTAACAGCTAGAAATAATTTTGCACACACGGCATATAATTCAATTGCTAGGTTCAGTTGTGTCTAGTCTGAAATTTTTCATTCACTTTAGTTGGCTAAATTAAATCATTAACAGAGCGTGCAAAAAGAAAATAAGTCACATCTTAAAAACATGAAAGCAAAATATTTTATTACCAAACAAGAAACTATCAGACGTTGCAGCGCATAATGTGATAACGTGCAGTTTGTGTGTGTGTTTGTGTGTGGATGTGCATGATTTGTGTGCCCGTCCTGTGCTTTCATGTTTGTAATGCATAAACGTGTGTGTCGTATATTTGTGCATATGAACGTGTGTGCGTACGCACGCGTGTGCGTTCTGTGTCGCAGAGGCCGAGGAGCTCTACCAAAGGCGGGTGCTGACGATCACAGGGATCTGCGTGGCCTTGTTGGTGGTTGGCATCGTTTGCGTGGTGGCCTACTGCAAAACCAAGTAGGTCCTTTGCTTCGACTTGCGAGTAAAACACAAACACACTTGAGATACGAACACTGTATGGCGGCAGTGAACTTTTTTTTTCATTTTCACTACAAGGAGTTTGGCAGATTGTAAACAATTCTGAAAAAAAGGACCACATAATGTTATGAAGAGAAATTGTCTTTAGTCCTAAAAATACAAATCATTTATTTGTGCTTTTGAATATTTAGAAAAATGCTACAGTATATAAACCAATTTATTTGTAATATGGCAGTCGGGTTATTATAGTTTGGCAATTTTTTATTTTAGTTAGTTTTGATTAGTTTTCAGGGTGGTTCTGTTAGTTTTTATGAGTTTAGTTCTTTAAAAAAATGCTTAGTTTTAGTTGAGTTTGTTAGTTTCAGTATTAGTTTTTTTTATGTGGAGCAACGTCATCTGAAGGTGCTTTTCTATTGGCTGCTGCTGGATGACGTCACTTCTGTGTGACATCAGAATAAATCTGCTTCATGTAGACTCCACATGAAGCATTTTGCCAGCACAGTTATTGTGTCGCCATTCTGTCCCTTCCAGGAAGCACAGGAGTAGGATGCAACATCACCTCCATCAGAACCAGAATCAATGTGTGGAGCAACCCAACCGCATGCTGGCCAACGGGCCCAACCACCCCGGGCCCGGTCCCGAGGAAATTCCCATGGTTGATGTGAGTCCAAACAGTAGAAACATACAGCAGAGACAGCTACAGGTCATTCTGATGTCACAATCGACCAATAGACGACATGTTGCGTTCAAGGCAAAGCAACACGTAGAATACAAAGTCGCAATCTTGTTCCAGATCCGCTTACATTCTTAATTTCTACTCTTTCCTGGTTCAATACTGTGACAAGCCCGCACTGTTTACTATTTATTGCAGTGCTTCTCAATTATTTTCTGTCATGCCCCCCCCTAGTAAGAAGAAAACATCTTGCCCCCCCACGCGACTATAAATAGCATCATTTGTCTATACAATTGTTCTAAGCACACCTCTGCATAACACTGTATCCGTATTAACATATAAGAGAATAAAAAAAGAAAAAAAAGAAATATGGAGCAACTTACAACAAAGAATAGCTTTATTAACTGTAACAGAAAATATTTAAAGTGCATCTGAAATTCAAAAATAAAATTAAATCCATAATTAAACTATAAACATTTTTTGACTGACCATGTCAAACCATATGATACAGAAAAATAAAATTGCATATAATCAATAAATAATAATGCATTCAAACTGATCACAAAAATTAACTCGGGAGCACAATATATATATATATATATATATATATATATATATATATATATATATATATATATATATATATATATATATATAAAGACTTTAACCTGCAAAACAAAAGTATGAAATAATTTGTGCTGCGCATGCTCAGTGCAAACAAAACCCCTACACCACCGAGCGAGTGTTCCCTCCACTAATGAGAGCGCCACTGCCCCCTAATGTAATGGAGGTGCAATTGCACTTTATTCTAGGACAGTAAAAAAAATAAAAAATCAAAATAAAAAAGCATGTTCCTCGGGGTCAAACGCGCCCCCCTTGATGGAGCCTTGCGCCCCCCCCTGGCAGGGGGGGCACCCCACTATTTGAGAAGCACTGCAACACAGTGCTCTTAGGTCAAAACAAATTAATTGGCGCATTCTATGAGTTGCACACTGCATGGCACAATACAGCTAACGATGCATGCTCATTAACTGCTGATTTTTACGAGGTTGGGCGAGTCTATTGAAGATTCCGTATGATGAGGTCAGACAACCTTGCAAGAAAAGTTTTTTTTTTTATTAAAGTGGGCAAAGATGAGTAAAAGAACGTTTTTTTTTGGTTGTTTTTTTAGCCCATCTCCACATTTGTTTTGAAACCTCCAAATACTTTTGCTCCATTTTTCTCAATAAAACGTGCGTGTGTTTGTGATTTCCAGTACATCTCCAAGAGTGTCCCCACCACAGAGTGTGTGATCAGCCACGGAGCCGAAGGTGCTGGCAACTACGCAGGCAGCAGAATGTCTACGCGCTCGCATCACTCGACCACTGCCTCACACGCATCCAGGTAACATCTCTTCTGTGAACAACAACATGTTTGATTCAAACCAATCGTTGAAGACAATTCAGTCATGGACAGGTCAAATGTGACCTAGAGCGCTTTTTTGAATGTTATGTTGTTCTACAAACAGTCAGAATCACTCTAAAGCACATTTGAAAGCAGAGTAAAATGACTTTTCAGTATTTTTTTTGTTAATTAATCATCATATTTTTTTATTTGGCAATCATTTTAAATCTGTTGTCGAGAATAAAAACTCTTTAGTTTTTTAAACGGCAGAATATTTTTCATCTATGTTTGTAAATACTGTGTGTTTGTGTGTAGTACTGCATTCGCTTTGGTCTTTAATACGTAAGTGAAAAGCTTGCTCAGGTGCCAGACTCGGCCATTAAAGATGTCTTGTGGTTGCCGTTCACAGTAAGAAACCAAAGTGGATAAACACGGACTCGCTCTTTTTGTTAATAAAAAAAAAAAACCTCAACAGAAGGGTAGAGTACTCTGGTACATGGTGGTGTATCCTTGTAAAATGTTAGATCAAGAGACGCCTCATGAAGGTAAATAACAGAAAAAAGTATGAGGGAAACCAAATGAAACGTTGCCTAGAAAAGTCTCCATAGTAAGATGTAAGCGAGGTCAACTTGTATTGTAATGTTAATGCAAATGATATCTGGAGTATACCACATTCATAAATGGTAAATTCACTGTTATGGCTGCTTATAGAAGTAAGAATTACATTAATTTGGGTGGTACGTCGCTATAAACATTTTCGAGTACTTTATCACAGCGCCAATCATTCCACATAAAAGTAAAAGTAAAGTATGGCATCATGCCATCAAATGAATGAATATTCAAAATACAAGTTGACGAATATAATAATTACGAAGGGTGTATATCTCTCCTATCAACCACGATTTAATAATATCTCGATACACGAAGTGCGATACGATTCAAGTACGGTTCGATTTTGAAGTGCTTCAGTTCAGTTTGATTTAGTGAGATTATGATTCATTATTGTGTAAACTCACTTTGAGAGGGCTTGATGCAGTTTTTTTTTTTGTCATTTGACATACATATGAATGAATTCGCCAGTACTGTAAATGTGGCATTTCCTTCCTCCGATATATCGCTCCAATAAAAGACGATAGATAAACATCACGGTATTTTAATCACAATATTTTAAAGTCGAATGTACTCACATCTTGAAAATCAAAATCGATTTTCCGAGTAACATCAAACATTTTTCCTCAACCCTCCTCCCGGTCCTTTTCGCCTCGCCAGTGCTCCCTTTGTAACCTTTTAACGTAGTTCTGTACGTCCATCTGCAGACACGAGGAGCAGACGTGGAGCATGGAGCGAACAGACAGCATGAATTCAGACTGCCAGTCAGGCGGCCTGTCCAGCTCTGTTGGAACCAGCAAATGCAGCAGTCCAGCTTGTATGGCGAGGAGAGCCCACTGGGGCTGTACGGATGGATCCGCTCCAGGAATGCAGTATGGAGATTCCTACGACTCGCTAAGGGATTCGCCTCACAGTGACAGGTAGCAAAGCCTCTTTTTTTTTTTTTTTTTTTTTTTTTTATACATGCAGTAACTTGGACCTTCAAATAACACGTTTTAACCACTTTCAATGGTAAACTGATGCACTGTTGATAGTCGTTGAGAGATGCGTGTGTCGATTTTACAAACATTTGCCCACACTAATGTGATCACGCAATGTTTATTTTGAAACATGATAAAACCCTAATTAGTTTTTGATTTTGAATTTGGTATAGAAAATTGCTGATGATAATAATAATAATAATAATAATAATAATAATAATAATAATAATAATAATAATAATAATAATCTTTGTTGTGCCTAAATTTATTGTGCTTCATTATTTATGTATTTATTTATTTTCCTCGGTCAGCCTTGTAAACGAATTTTCATTTGTATTACAGTATTGACCAGTGGGGTAGAAAGAAATGTACACTCCAAACCTATAGGGGGAGCCTTGGAGTATGGCATGGCATTCTGGCGGTCTACTGTCCCTTTAAATCTTTCCGTCTCGTTGACTCAGCGGTCACACAAACTCTGTTTAGTTTTTGGCGACACCAAGTGGCAGAAAATGTGTACAGGTTCCTTCTTCGTTCTGCATTTAGAACTGAAGGAACTGGCAAGTGATGGTTTCGTTCAAGATTTTCCACTTTTTAACCACTAACATAATGTGATACAATGATGCAGTGACATTGTAAATGTTTTTAGTGAGGGAAAGCAACTAAGTATATGGTTTGTTATTGTACTGTAGTAGTTTTATTATACTTTACTAGGGTATCATTTTTTTCACCCTCCCCAGGAAAAAAAACAGAAACAGTCAAGACTGAGGAACTTGAAACAGGGAGCATTTCTGTCACCCACGATATAAAAAAAAAAAAAAAGAAACCCACGTACAAGTTGCGACTTTCATCTTCTGCCATCAGAGGTCACGACATGTCTTTAGCATGATTTGTTTTTCACACTTCACAACCTGCTCGTAATTGGAATGTCGGTTCTTTTCACGGTTCTGAGTCCCATGATTCCAATCCATCCGCCCGTTTTCTGTGCTGCTTGTCCTGTTCAGGGTCACCGGTGAGTTGGAACCTTTCCCAGATGAAATTTGGGTGAAAGGCACCCTGGACTGGTTGCCAGTCAGTTGCAAAGCACGCCTATAGGGGGCAGCGATTCACGTTGACACTGTCACTGAGTAGGAAATGAACGTACAATTCTTCTGCCAAAGTCAGGCGAATGTACCACAACATCATTAGTGACATTCGTTAAAATGATTCATTCAAGAGTCAGCGCTTTATCATTAAGTTGAGAAACTATTTTCTGTGAGAACAAGTTTTCATTGTGCCGAGTTACTGTATCTTTTCCAGTTGATACTTTTTTCTTTTACTAGGATATTTTACTTGTCTCAGTATTTTCTACTGAAGAACAGAGTATACTTTTGGCTCCTCTGAAGGTTTTATAACATGACAAAGAGACAAATAAAAAGTACAGCTGTACACGTTGAAAGTGAAAAGTTGAAAGAGTGAATTTGGTGAACTGAGCGAACACTTACGACGGCGTGCTGACTGTCCGTCCGTCTCCATGGCAGGTACGTGTCCGCGCTGACCACACCAGCTCGCTTATCTCCGGTGGAGTTCCACTACCCGCCGCTGCCGCCCCAGGTTCCCACCTTCCACATCACCTCACCCAACACAAGCCACGCCCTCTCCCTACCACCTGCCGCTGCAGCCTACCACAGAGACGACGACCAGCCGCTGCTAAGATGCCCTGACGTATGTAAACATGACAGGATGATGGAGGATTTTCTCCGGGTTCTTATATATATCTCATAGGGAAAAAAACATGTTCGACAAGGTCCATTAAAGACTCAAAATCAGACGTCAGCAAATTACGGCCCATTGGTCACATCCGGCACACCCACAGTCTCTGACTTCATCAAGTGGAAATGAAATATTAACTATGCGGCGCTTTGATTTGATGTGCAAGTGTGTGGGCGTTAACCAGCGAGCCTTGAGACTTGCGTCTCAGCGCTGCTCACTTGCTGACTTTTCAACGACTTTTCAAGAAAGCAACTTGCCCGAATGCCAAATGTGCTCATATTGCCAACATTCATACATACAGTACAACATATACAAAAATGATATTATACACAAGATGGCCCTTTTGGAAAATCAATTGCATAACCCTAAGAGGTATATATATATATATATATAAAGTATATATATATATATATTGTAGAATATCATTAGTTTTTTTTTGCCCATAATCAATGCTAGTATACAGGCGGCTTAATAAGAAACGAAAAATTTTCACATTACTTAGACCGTTTACTAGTACCAAGGCAGTAGCTAGGGTTCATTTCGAACATGTTACTCTATATGCTTCATACACTGTAAAAAAAAAAAAAGCTTCCTGAAATTACTAAGAGTGTACAGTGAGTCAAGAACAAGATTATTGAAAACATGATTTAAAAAATACTTTCATCATAGGATTTAAAAGCATAAAAGCATTTAGATTGTATTGGTATGTTCAAAATCTTTACTCATTCATATTCTTTACTCTGATAATAAATGATCACTGTTTTATACACAAGTACAGAGCGTGATATGTGTCATTTATGGGATTTTACGGTAAATTGTTAAAAAAAAACGGTGTGCTTGCGCTAACCTCAGTGAAACACAGCAGATGTCAAATATTTTTTGCCGGCGTCGCAAATATTTGGGCAATCGGCCTTTTTTGTGTTTCAGGATCGCAGTCTGTACAGGCAGCCTCGACGGCCGCGTCGGCCCTACCTGACCGAGAGCACAGGAAGTCTCCCGTCCAGCCCCTACCGCCTCCCCGACGAAGAGGCCTACGAGACCACGCAGGAGTACGCCTCGTCAAGGGAGCCCGTCCGGAGTCGGCGGCGCCCGCGGCGCAACCGCCTCAACGGACACGTGTCGTCGCAGAGGTCGGCGGGCCTACGGGACTACAGGTCGCCGAGCTTCAGCCAATCAGAGGAGGAGGAAGAGGAGGAGGAGGAGGAAGACGAGGCTCAAGGGGAGCGCACGCCCTTCCTCAGTATGCAGAACATGAACGTGGAGCCGCCTTTCGCCGTGCCGGGTTTCCATTCGTCGTCGGGGGCCGAGACTCGGACTCACCGCGGGCTGAGTCGGCCGGCGAATCGAAGCAACGGGCAGAGTCGCAGCTCGCAGTCGCAGCGCTTCAAGTCAGACAACATGCCCCTTTAAGACTCCCGTAACCTGACCCCCCCTTCCCCACCCATCCCCCCCCCCCACACACACACACCACTCCACCTCGCACACACCTCTTCCTTCTTCTGGACTTAGAGACCTGCACCAAGGAGAAATATTTTTATTTTGTATAACAGACTGATATTGTAAACAAATGAAATATTTATTTTCATTTCAGCAAAAATTGTCTACTAGCTAACAGCAAAGACTTTTTTTTATAATTGGGAGGGGGGGAACTATTTATATGTAAAGGTTTTTTGATTTACAGCAGTATGAGAGATGAAAATACGAGAATTACGTGCCAATTTTTTCACAAGTTAGATAAATAGAATAATATTGTGGTGCCTTTTGCTGTTATGCTGAAGTCGGAGGTCCCATTGAGTTTTTGTAGCCTTTCTTATAAAGACTTCTCATTTTTATAGAGACCGATCCTCTTCCTTACTTTTGCTTTCTTTTCTCTGATTTGGGATCCTCCTCTTTTTTGAACTGTGATCTGATTACGTCATCATGCAATATTTGAGTCCTTCCGTGTAAAAGGTGTCTGTTTACATGGTTTTGATTCACGCCGAGCGCCCGCCTCGCATCATCGTCATCAGTCGCCGGGTTAGTTTCGCCACTTGGGATGAGCACGCGTCATTCATTTTCCCCCCCGTCTCTGCTCACTGCCTGATTTCTTTCTTTCTTTTTTGTTTTTTTTGTGAGAAGCGGAATTGTGAACGGGGATGCGACATCACATTCTCATGTACGTGATCAGGGTGCTGTCATAACACGGGTTTTGCTTTTCAGAGCGAGTGCGTCGTATTGCGTGCGTTTCATCAAGCCTCATGCGGTCGCTGTCTTTTTTTTTTTTTGTTTGTTTGTTTTTCCCTCGCGCTGCCAGAAGCTCCATTGCACTGACCCGTCCCTCGTGAGCAGTCACCACCGGCCAGGGAGGCCGCCCGCCCATCGAAACCCACCCGTTGAAATCCAGCCTGACTCTGGCCTCCTGTTGTGGACTGCCAAGCCCACATATTTCCTATGCCAGCAGCTTAGAGCCGCACTGTGTCTCAGGACTTTCCCCCCATCGCATCACCGCCAAAAAGACTTGAGCGGAGAGAGCTCGTCATGTCAACAACCTCTCAGTTCGGAGACCAGAATCATACCCCCCCCCCCCACCTCCCACCCTCACTCTCCTTGACCAAGTCTCATGCGTTTCAGGTCAGGGTTGCGGTTTAGGATGCGTGTGACGAAAGAAAACGGAAGAGATTCAGATTTTCGTTTTGTTTGTTTTGCATCCAAAGGTTGTCTCTGTGTGAGAGTGGTCATGCGTGATGTGAACAAGACTCCATCTGTTCGCTTCTGAGGCAGGGGTGTAGCACAGATTTCTTTTTTTTTTTTTTTTCTTTTTTTTTAACACTAATGGAATATTTGTGAAACTGAGAAAAGTCATCACCTTTCACTGCTCTCATCTGAAAGAAAACTCACATTAAGGCAGCGGTTCTTAACCCGGGTGACCCCAGGGGTTCGGCGGAGGTCAAGTCACACACCTGACTGGTGATTTGTGCTTAGCCATCGATGGCTGCAGGTGATCACGCTACATCGCTAGAGGGAATTCGGTGCACCGTCGTCAACTCGATGCGTTTCTTTACTATTGTCATAATCCCCATCACACTATGTCGAGAAAAACAAAAGTGGTCAGACGAGGGTGTATAACGCGACATATGGCGTTCCACAGGGTTCAATTCTGGGGCCTCTGCTGTTTTCATTGTATCTTCTTCCCCAGGTTACTTCTTAAGAAAACAGTGTTAATTGTTTTAAAGTGCTCTATTAACTGACTGAGTCAGCATCCCAACTCCGTGATTTGCAATGCCAAGTTGAGCAATTCGACTTCAGCAAATCTAGCAAAAACTAACACTTCAGTTGGTAACACACGATTGAATTCAGTTAATCCAGAGTGAACATGTTAAGATCAGTTATTAATGAGTTCATTAAACTGAATATATTCACTTAGGATTCATTTTGGATTAACTTAATTCAAGTGAATATGTCAAGTTTAATGAACGCATAATTAATTAAACTTGAATTCAGTTAACCCGAGAAAGCCTGAACCATGAAATATATGAGGAAATTCTGATTCTTTGTAAATAAAGAATTCATTGGTACCTTTGAACAAAAAAAAACAATAGAAAATAAACTTCCACATATGCCTTATTTGTGTCATATTTGATACATCTGGTCACAAATGCTTTAAATTCTGTCAAAATTATAATAAACAGACACATCAAGAAATAACATTTAAGCCGTCAACATGGGTGATACTGCCCTCTAATGGAGTATCCGTGCAATGCATGTGTCAGATCATATAGGTCAGAGTTTTAATGCGGGAAAATGTATATACATATATATATATATATATATTCATGAAATAGGACTCAAAATGTCTGGCTTTATAGGGTTAATCCAAAATTAATCCTAAATGAATATATTAGTTTAATGAAGTCATAATTAATTAAACTTGAATTAAGTTAATCCAAAATTAATCCTGAGTGAATATGTACTCATTATTAATTAAATTTAACATATTCTCTCTGGATTAACTTAATTCAATCGTGTACTTACCACCTGAAAATGTTTTTTTTTTTTTACGTTAGTCAACAAATTAGTGATCTTAAAATGGTTCAACAATTCTCTTTTGTTTTATGCGTTTTCTGTGAGTTTACTGTTCAACAGTACCTCGGCTTTGTCTTGAATTTGGGAAAAAAACAAAAAACAAATCTTATTTTTCAGTAAATAAGCGCTCAGTGAATGCCCATCATAAACCTCCAACAAGGTTAAGAACCACTGCATTAAGGCAAGGCTGGCTTTCCTTTTCAGTAGCTCAAAGCCAATCACTGGTTGTAACACTAATGACTGCATCCTTGATATGTATTTCGATACTTTTTATTGCTCACCTTGTGTTGCTAGGTCATATTGACTGAATGCTGTTGTCCGTACTTGATGTCTCCGCCTACCCCTTCACCATCCCCTTGCGTTCATGTCTTTCTTTAGCCGAAACATTCGCAAATCAAGGCCCCGCCATCTTCTGCACACTATCACAGAAGCAGCAATCTTCACATTTCAGACATGTGCAGTGCATCGGGTCGAGAGAGCCGTCCGGGTTCAACGCGTCAAACACGATAATCTTCACACTCTTATATTGTTTGCACACAGGAGATGCATGGATCATGGTAAAAAAAAATTATATATTTTAAAAAGAGGAAACCCATCAATTCAGGGGTATCATATTAGAATTATATATATAGAAAAAATATATTTGGCTTCATGGCTCTGAGGTCTGCCTAGTTTTGTTTTATCACTATAACCAGTCTGGGATTTGCAATGTGGAAATACCGCAAGTGAGGGTAGTGTGCTTCTAGAGCTAGTTGAATTGTTAACACTCGTTCTTCTCTCCCGCCTCACAATTGACCCCTCCAGCCTCAACATGCTACACACGACATACACAATGAAGCACATACACTGACATATAAGGTACACACACACATGACACCCTTCCATATCTGTGTATGTCACGCAGTTTGGCTCGATCATGATTTTTTATTTTATTTTTTTTTTTACCAACTCCCTTTCTTCTCCTCCCCCCTGCATGTCCTAGTGGTACTGGTAGTTGGGTGCATGGATTAAGCAGTCAGCAAACTGTTTTTTTGTTTTTGTTTTTTTTGTTCCCCCCACTTGGTGAACAAAATTAATGTGTATTCATTTTAACATTCAGCAATAAATCCCCTTACCTTCATGTCCATCGTTACTGGAATATGCTAGATTTTTTGCAAGTTTTATCAAGAAAGAAAAACATGTAAAAGACAAAAAGTCCAAATCACTCTATTCATATGAAAAATAAAACTTTATTCCTATCATTTAAAAAAAAAAAAAAAAAAAAAGGCCTGTCATCTTTATGAAAAAATAAAGATGTTTTTTTTTGTTTTTGTTTTTTTGCTTCAAGTCCACTACATGTTTAGGTGGTTTCTTCTTCAAAGGATCTGGTCCAAGATGAGGTCATCAGTACATGCTGGCAGTAGTTCAACTTTAATAATACAGCGTTCGCAAACTACCGATGGGCATAATCATTGAAATGATTACCCAAAATGTGGTCAGTTGTGGGAAATGAAAAGATATTTTTCAACAGTTGAAGCACATTCGAGTGGCCTGCTTGGCTTCAAACCGCACCAGTCTCATCTAGTTTGCTGTCTTAAGAACAACATGACGGCAGCTATGGCAGTGCTTGAAGTTTGAAGTTTATTGAACATATGCATATATACATATATAATTATATAAACACATAAACAAATAAAGAAAGTTAAAAGTAAAAATAAAAGAAACATCCAATAAATATCGATTTATATGTTCAAGGGAGTAGGAAGAAGTTGAAAACTTATCCAGTCCTATCCCTTATTCTTCATATCCTATCACTTATTTACAATAAATTACATTTTAATAAAAGAAAATATATAATCCTACATGTATAAAAAAATAAATAAAAATACACAATAGTAACACACGTATATACAAATTTCATTACACTCATATGCTTCTCAAATAGTGGGGCGGACCCCCCACAGGGGGCGCGTTTGAACTTGGGGAACATGCTTTTCTATTTTTATTTTTATTTTTTTTATTGTCTTAGAATTGCAGTTGCTCTTAGAAGTGCAATTGCATCTCCACTACATTAGGGGGCAGTGGCGCTCTCATTGGCAGCGTGCGCAGGGAGCATTCGCTAGGTGGTGTAGGGATTTTGTTTGCACTGAGCATGCGCACACAGCACAGAGGACGAGTATGAAGTGTCGGCGCCAAGTGTAAGCAGACCCTCAAGTGACACCATGAAAAAAATATTTAACAGGGATGAGAAGACACGCGGAGAAAGACGGAGATAAAGAGACAAACGAAAGTCGTCCGAAAGCTAAGACGAGTAAGTACGACGAAGCGTAGACCTCGACTATGGTACGACTCTTCTAGATCTCGTTGTTTTTGTTTGATACTAGCATGGAAACAAACTTGAGAACATTCATCAATACTACTGTCCTAATCTATTTACAAATTGAGATTGAGTGGAAATAAAAATCCCATCCCTGACACGACCACTCAAAAGCTAATCAAGTGGTCTGTTATGTCAGCGGAGACAGAATACGTTTCCCTTTTTTGTTGTTTTGGTGAAAATCTGATATTTTTGCAATAATTGGCATGTTTCGAGTCCATGTAAACAAGGGAAGGAAGACTTTGTGACCTACTGGATCTTCGCTGTTCCACCTTCAAACAGTAACAGTAAAATGTTTTTCTTCACCCAGGAGAATAAACGCTTGATGCAGTGCATCCCGCCCGCCTTGGAACGACGTTTGTTCCTTTTACGTGGGTGAGGTGGAGGAACAGCGACGCATCTGCAGTCCAGTTTGCCGCATTTGACGGCGGTCTGGTTGGTGACGGCTTGCAGGGCCCGATGAAAAGTCCTGGTGAGGTGGGAGCCGTTGTACAGGTAACTTCCGGTGATGAAGGGATGCCTGAGAATTTTGCCGGGCGTAATTCTCTCCTTCTCGTCCCACTTGAACATTGCTTTTAACAGCTCAAAAAAACTGTCAACTTCGTTGTCTCTTTCCGGAAACATCTGAATAGTTTAGAAACATTTCAACAGTGACGGAACTCTTAAAAATAGCATTCAATTTTGGTGAGGTATCGCTCTCGTGACCAACCTTGATCATTTCTTCCATAGAGCGAATCTTGAAACTCACGGCGGCGTCTGGCTCCAACGAATATTCTTTACGAGACTAAAAGAGGGAGACAAATATTCAGACAAGTTACAGACAGGCTACATATGATCATAATTCCGTGAATCAAATTCATCAAATTCAAAAGGGAATGTTTGGAGATTGAAATCATCGTTGCCATAAAATTGATTTACCTTGAAAATCCACTGACCCAATTCAGTCTTCTTGAAAAACTGCGTTGTTGCCCTTCCAGCTTTGAGAACATTGTCTGGCGGCAGTCCAAGGACACCAATCATGCTTTCTAGCTGGACAGATAAAAAAAAAAAAAAATAAAATCATTAGAAGACATTAAAGTCATCTAAAACTCCCAGGTTGTAAAATGACAGTATGTAAATAAGTGCTACCCTAATTCTGATTAAACGCCATTAGTTTACGTGATGATACACTTAAAATTTGGAGTGCTTGATCATCATTCCTTCATCGACCATGCCATACCTTTCCCCCCAAATTTGTGGACATTGGTTGACTTTATTTTGGATTTAGTAACAGAATTCAGAATTCTCATTTTAAAGTCAAAATTCTGAGAATAAAGTGAAAATCCTGCCAACCATTTTTTCCTCCCCTCTTCACTAGTTCGTTTATAAAGAACTGCAAGCAGACCTCAACAGGCGGGTGGATGATAAAAAAGTTGGCTATAGGAAAATCACACATTTGAATTCGGCATTGGGTAACCACCAACCACCCGGATTGTACGTGTCCGTGTGTGACACCACCGCCCAATAGCTGTGCCGTTGCCAGTGGGATAAGTTTTAAAACGTGAATAATAATTATGCATTGATTGAATTGATTTTTTTTGCATTGATTCAGAGAGCCCAGATTCTTTTTGCACCTTTCCAAAATTGCACGTTACGCTACCTGCACCAATACTTAGACATGCTTCCAAGCAGTTGTCAAGTTTGCTTTCAGCCACCACCTGACAACATGGTGGCTGAAAGACTCAACTATATGCCCGTTAGATGGAAGTCCACTTTGTATAATATACATACTTACTAATTCATAGTCTGTGCTTCCCATGAAGGGGAAAATGCCAAGCACCATCTTTACTATTACAACAGCCAGTGACCACATGTCGATGGCCTCACTGTAAGGGAGTCCCAGGATGATTTCAGGGGCTCTTTTGGGAAAATAAAGAAAAATTTTTGCTTCAACAACGAGAGAAAACTAGATGAAGTAACATACCTGAAATGAGAAACCTGTCTCATTATGATCTTCTTGGTTTCAGGTCGAGTCAGAGACACACTGAAGTCAATCAGCTTCACTGCGAACGGCTTCTTTACTTGATCCACCAGCATGATATTGTCCGGTTTGACATCGCCATGGATCACCCCCACAGTTTTTAGCGCATCAAACGCCGTGGCTAGCTTGATAGCGCCATGTATAGAATATAGAACGCAGCAATGAAAAAAAAAAAAAAAAAAACACATACCAGCGCCTGCGCTAGAAAATAGAATTTATTGTTCATCCTCACTTGCTGAACGATGGTTCTGATGTTCTTGAGATGCATGCGGCCATTTGCCTGAAAATATTGAGAGAGGCTGATGTCCAACATTTCGAAGACCAGATAGTTGTTAGTGGAGGAGCCAGCATAGTACTTAACAATGTTGACCCGATCCAGCCTAATGTCCATCAGCAACTTTAGTATGGCTGCCTGGAAACACAAGTTTGATGATTGTACAGTGCAACATCAGCCCTTTAAGGGTAAAACCTCTAAAATATCATCAGCAGAATCGAATCGTGACATGGACATACTAATAACCGAAAGTGAAAGTTATACAGATTTGCATGACAATGTATTTATTATAGTTCCAACCACTTCCTTGCCAAAGTCTCGTACTCTTTGACTGTCTGTGAGGAAACGATCTGAAAACGCGATGTGAATGTTTACAGGCAACTTCATAAAATGGATTGCAGAGGTTCCACACCTCACGACAGATGCTCCTCCCCGGCCTGGCAATCTTGACAGCCATGCTCGCTTTTGTTTCCCGGTCCACACACATGAGTACGACTCCATAGCTACCTTTTCCCAGAACTTTGATTGTCTTATACTTTTGTGGAAGGATTTCTGCAATGAGTACAAACAAAGGAGAATGTTCAGAATATTCTTGTTGCAAGTTAACGACAATGTTCTGATGCATTTGATGGTCATTCTGACCTTACAATTATATCATTTTAAAATGGTAGGTATCTCAAACTGCATACCTTTAAGTTTTAAATTAATCGTTTTTTTTTGGGTCATGTTGAATGTATCATTTTAATTCAGATGTTACTTTCTATTGTTCCCATCTTTCTTCACTGAACAATTCACATGTCTTGTAAACATGCATGTTTGAAATGAAGTCGATAATGATGTCTCACCTTGAAGTGACTTTGGTTTCAAAGTTATGTGATGATGTCATCAAACCTGATGTTCATGATGTCAGATGGATGACGCCTTGTTTGTGGCGGAATCAACTTAAGAGTTGAATGTTGTGGATTGTATATATATATATATATATATATATATATATATATATATATATATATATATATATATATATATATATATATATATATATATATATATATATATATATATATATATATATATATATATATATACACACACACGTGTGTGTTGGCTAATGCTAAATGCTAATGCTATCGATGACCCGCGTTTGAAATGAGCACATCCTTAATGCCGATTGGAAATGGCCAAAAAGTGACCCTGAAACAGCCATTCCAACAAAAATGGCCGACTTCCTGTATCTTCAGAAGAGGCCTCAATGGTGCTACTCTGTGCCCATATGTGAAAGTGCACCATCACACAAAATGTGATACCCCCAACTGTGGTTCCAGATGCCACAAGAAGATTCAAGACCACTTGAATTAGCACTTGGTGAAATTTTATGAATTTTCTTTTTGCAGGAAGTCCTTAAGGAGAAAAGCACTCCCGTCGTTGTCGCTTGTCAGTTGCCTGCGCAACTTCCTGTTCTCCTCCTCCAGAGTCCGATTCGTTTGGAATATTTCCGAGTTCTCCTCCAAGACGGCCAGATACTGTGTCAAGGCGATCTCGACGGCGTCCCAGACTCTGAGCTTCTCCTCCGGGATGATGTTGGCCATACTCTCCCAAAAGGCTTTATCGGCATCAGAGTCCCACTCCAGGTAATGGCGCAGTTCCGAGCTCTTCATGCAGTGCACGCGGTAGCTGACGAAGCTCAAAAATGCGGGAAGGATGTTGTTGGGATGGATGAGTTCGGCGGTCTCGCGCGCCGGCTCTTCGTCGGCCCGCGCTCGGTGCTGCTCCTCGTACTTGAGGAGGAACGCCGCCAGCCTGTTGATCTCGTCGTCGTAGAAGTCAAACGCATTGAGGAGGCCCAGGAGCTTCTCGGCAGTGCGGCGCTCGTCGTGCAGGAAGCCGAGGTGCTCGCTGTTCTCCATCAAGAATCCCAGCTCGTCGCACAGCAGCCCCAGCAGCGCCACCATGGTTTCGGCGTCCACCTCGGCCGCGCTCTCGGCATAGACCTGCGCCGCCATCTCATACCTGTCTCGCGGCTGTATGGGGTAGCAGCGCTCCATGGCGGCGACGGGGCGCTCCCACGTCAGGCCGAGGTGGGCGCAGAGGTGAGAGTCCGCTGCCAGCGCGCTCTCGGCCAGCTGCTTCACCTCGCCGACCAATATGCGCGACATCTCCACGAAGGTCTGCGTGTCGGACAGGGCGAAGTGCTTCATCTTTTTCTGGATGCGCTTGTGCTGCGCCATGCTGTGGCGGATGTCATCCAGCAGATGTTGCTCGCGCCGGTGGAAGTTCTCCTCCTCCATCTGGAGCATCTTCATGATGTCGCTCAGCTGCACCTTGAGCGTGTTGACGCGCTTGCGGAGCAGGTAGATGACCTCGGGCTTCTCGTCGCAGCTCAGCTTGCGGGCCTCCAGCACGTTGCGCTTGCCCTTAATCTCCTCCTGCTCGCGCTCCAGCTCCATCAGCTTCACGTCGATGGAGCGCTTGGATGTGTTGCACTCCTCCTGCGCCAGCTCCAGCTTGGGCATGGCCTTCTCGTACTCCTCCATGGCCAGCTTCCTCTGGGTCAGCCATTCGTCGCGGCGGGCCCGGAGCTCCGCCTGGTAGCCTTCCCACTCGCGCAGGCTCTGCGTCAGGAAGACGTCGTGCGGGCTCTGGATGTGCGCCAGCTCCTTGTTGGCCATGGTCATGCGCCTCACTTTGTTCATGCGCTCGATCATCAGGTCCAGAGCCTCCGTCTGTTTGCGCAGGTCGATGGAGTGGCGCTCGTCGCCGTCCATCCAGTTCTTTTGCAGCCGGGCGATGAGGTCCATCTTGTGGTTCATCATCTCCGAGCACAGCGTCTGCTGAGCGTTCAGGGCGTCCAGGAGGTCCGGCAGCGTGGCCTTGGTGTCGGCTTGAGCCCAGCCCTCCTTGATCTCCTCCAGCTTCTTCTTGCTGAATTCCTTGGAGTTATCCAAGCGCTCCGTGCGCAGCCGCAGGGCGTCCTCCAACTTGGTCTGCCGCAGCGACTGCTTGGCGTCGGCCGCCGTCTCCAGGTCGGTGAAAAAGGAGAGCAGCTCACGATGCAGGCGGATGACTCGCTGAGCTGTCATGGGTTCTTCAGCCTTGACTGCCTGGGGGTCCTCATGGGACTCCGGCTTGGATGCGGTACTTTCCTGGCTCTGCATCTTTTCCAAACTTGTGGTCGAGTTGTTATTCTTACGAGTGGAACAATGCACAACTTCCATTCTGTTTGAACACCAACTCAAGTCAAAATGCATCATGACTCTATGATTGGGTGATGTGCAATTACATCACAGTCTCTGGTTGGATGATGTCATCACATCTTCATTGTGAACATCACGATGAACCTGTTTCCGGGTTTGGCCATGTGACATTCGCAATTCGAGTCCCGTCTCCGGCCTTCCTGGGTGGAGTTTGCATGTTCTCCCCGTGGCCGTGTGGGTCTTCTCCGGGTACTCCGGTCTCCTCCCACATTACAAAGACGTGTGGCAGGTTAATTGGGCACTCTATATTGTCCCTAGGTGTGCTGTGTATATATATATATATATATATATATATATATATATATATATATATATATATATATATATATATATATATATATATATATATATATATATATATATATATATATATATATATATATATATATATATATATATATATATATATATATATATATATATATATATATATATATATGATATGCATTTTCAATGTTCACTGGTCTCATATGTCATTTGATATCAAGGTAAAGCCTTCCTGAGTTGCACTTATCATCAGAACCCACATTCAAGATACAGTAATAAATTTCAACCTATTTTAACAACATACTGTATTCCGAAAATGTGTAAGATATCACAAAAGCTTACTTTTGACAAACACGCACACATAATCCCTAAATGAGAGCTGTTGGAAAATTAGGACTCAAAGTAAAATAGCAGAAGCTCTAATTATAGAATGCATTTTCAATAACAGACACTAAACTGTCAACAGACGATCCATCTTTATTTTTAAACAACGATGTTCATGTTAAAGCAAGCCCATGAAAATAATTGTGTACTACAACAGTTCAACCACTGGGTGACAGTAGAGAATCACAAAGATGAACTATAGCATATTGAGGTAGAGCACATGCCCCCCCTAGTAAGAAGAAAACATCTCACGCCCACACCCCCACGCGACTATAAATAGTATCATTTGTCTATAAAATTGTTATAAGCACACTTCTCCATAACAATGTATCCGTATTAACGTATAAGAAGAAAGAAATGTGAACCAACTTACAACAAAGAATAGCTTTATTAACTGCAACAGAAAAGATTTAAAGTGCATCTGAAATTCAAAAATAAAATTAAATCCTTAATTAAACTATAAACATTTTTTGACTGACCATGTCAAACCATAATGATACGGAAAAATACAATTACATAAAATCAATAAATAATAAAGAATTCAAACAGATCACCAATATTAACTCAAGAGCACATTATTAAAAAAAAAAAAAAAAATACTTCAACCTGCAAAACAAAAATATAAAATAATTTGTGGTGATTTTATTTTTATTTTTTGCTGTGTGCAAAGCGCGCGTGCTCAGTGCAAACAAAACCCCTACACCACAGAGTGAATGCTCCCTGTGCACGCTATGCCAATAATGAGAGCGCCACTGCCCCCTAATGTAGTGGAGGTGCAATTGCACTTTATTCTAGGACAGTAAAAAAATAAAAATAAACAAAAATAAAAAAGTATGTTCCCCGAGGTCAAACGCGCCCCCCCTTGATGGAGCCTCCCGCCCCACTCTTTGAGAAGCACTGAGGTAGAGCAAGTTCCCCCAATACTGTAAAATGGCTCCATTGCTAATATGAGCCTAGCAGGGGCTACTCAAAGTAGGTTTAAGTCAAAGGAAGGCAATGACTGACAGTGGCCCTTAAAAACACATTTTCATTTCAGGGTTGAAGCGGTGAGGTCCGTCGTGTTTTTTCTGTTTTGTTTTTGTTTTTTTTGTAATTTGTGGTGGTAACCTTGTTTCCATGCATGCACATTACTTAAGAGGCCCAGTCTGAGCCTCGTTATGGGAAAGAGTTGAGTTCACATGTGGCAAATTTTGCTATTTTCAGCCGATCGCTGCATGTTCCGTTACAATGTGGGAAGTAGTAATGAATTTAAAAAAAAATGATGTTCTATTCTCTATTCTGTCTGCACTTAAAGCTCCCCTGGCCATTTTCTTAATGAACATGTCATTCAACACGGCACCTTCTTAGGGATTATACTGTTTAGCAAGCACAACTCTAATGCAGAGCGACTGTTCCATAAATTCAATTATTTTTCAATAATTTCCCCTGTGGTAAATTAAGTTCATCCATCCATGTGGCTCCGGTGAAACTTTATGAGAATAGTCTTTTCAAGTAGCTCGGAGGTCACTAATATAATAGAAGAGAGCAAGACAAGATGTTGCAGCAGGAGGGAAATAAAAAGATGAAGTGGAAAGAGACGTACGGGTGATACATTAACTTAATAACGGACGAGAGAACGCAAATCAATACGCTTACACAAGACTTACACAAAAAGAAGAGCACACTTGCAAAAAAGAAGAACTCAAGTGACAAGGGCTCCATTAACAGTCCAATAGTGTTGGGTCACCATTAGCTGTATTATTAAGACCTTTTTCCAAAGCAGCCATTCTGACATTTAAAAACAGTGAATAGTAGGACAGATACAGCTTGCAGGATCCGCAACAAAGCCAATTTCTACAAAAAAGGAACGATAAAGGTGCACATACAGCAATTTTATTTCATCATACAGCACTTTTGTTTCAGGCATGGTCACACTTTGGTTAAAGCAGTGCTTCTCAAATAGTGGAGGCGGGCCCCCCCCCAGGGCCCCCCCCCTAGGGGGGCGCGAGGCTCCATCAAGGGGGGCACCTTGGGGAAACATGCTTTTTTATTTTTTTTATTTTTTATTTTTTATTTTTTTACTGTCCTAGAATAAAGTGCAATTGCACCTCCACTGCATTAGGGGGCAGTGGCGCTCTCATTATTGGCAGAGTGTGCGCAGGGAGCATTCGCTCGGTGGCGTAGGGGTTTTGTTTGCACTGAGCATGCGCGCTTTGCACACAGCAAAAAAAATAATAATTAAAAATTATCTTTACATGTTTTTAAAATGGGTCTCAAATTATGGTTACAAAACAACTCTTAACTACTCAAATGAACTTACTCATTCTTATTAAATAATTTATTGTGTATTTTATGAGCCACAAAGTACCTCTATTATGCACGGTTACTAATATCCTTTTTATATATGGAAAAACATGATGTTTTGATTTCTTAAATTAATGTTTTATTATTATATTTTTTAATTATTCGAAAGTTTGACCTTTGAAATTTTATCTTCTTAGTCTTTATTGATGAAATGATGTTGTCCTTTTATCTTTTTTTTTTTTTTTTTTTTTTTTTTTTTTTTCTGCTATGTGTCGAGGACCACAATGGAAATTATTGGAATTTATTGTGTTTTTATCCTCGGTGATCCCTGACTGAGCGTTTGGAAGTTTGCGTTGTTCGTTATCATCAAATAAAATCAATCAATCAATCAATACATTTCTCTGTGTGTAAAAGCATCATGTAAAATCATACATTGATGTTGAAGATGTTTAAGGTGATGCCTTTATGGTTGACATTTTTTTTTTTTTCCCACCTTCCCGATGGACAATCAAAGAACTGCAGGGAAATGGCAAACATTAAAGATTAAAGGAGCAAAGATCAGGTAGAAACAGATGCTTTAATTAGCCGTCCAACAAGCGCTCGTAGCACGGCGTGTGTGTGCGTGTGCGTTTTGTGTGTATTTGATGGCTTTAATTAGCCGAGGAGTCAGACGAAACGGAAAAAATCTACAAAGTGACATTTCTATAAATGCGTCTCACAGCCTGGCTTTTTAATGTCCTATCTTCATTTTCTTAATGTTTCTCGTCAGTGTTGGTTGTCAAAATGAAATTTCGGACGACTTGGATATAGCGATGATAACCGCAGCACATCGAAATGTAGTTCGGTGGGCCATCTCTTGAAATAAAACAACCCACCAGAGACAGATTTTGTCTTATGTTGAAATCCAAAAGATGAGGATATATAGTGGGGGGAGTTTTGTCTTTTTTTTTGTGAGGTAAAAAGTGCCAACGATAACCAATAAACTAGAAATGGATCTTGTACTATGACATGAAAGCATCTGGCTTGCTGGTCAGTCAAAATAAATCTGTTCACACAAGCAGATTTATTCAGAATATTTGTGTTTCCTTACAGAATCAATCAGAATTAATACTGTGGCATAACTAAGGTACACAATTACAAATTTTAATATGCATACGCACAAGTGTAATTTTCATAGCAAATGAATGAAAAGTTAAAAGTACACGCTGATATTGTAGAAATAATTCCCTCACCATTGTCTCTCTGTCAGGCTTCTTTTCAAAGGGAATATATACACACATTTTTAAAGGGATACTTTACTTATTTATCCATTTTTTTGGCAGTCAAATATTCTTATTTTGCCTATAATAAATTTTATATTTTAGTTATTTTTCATGTTCAATTAGTACCTTTCAAAACACATTTTGCAACTTGCTGTCGAATGAAAATGACATCACAAAGGCTCAGGTAACCAACCAGAGCTCAGCTTGTGAATGTCACATGATCAAACCTAGAAAACAGCTGAGCTGTGATTGGTTACCTGAGGCCCTTGTGATGTCATTTTCAGTCGACAGTAAGTTGCAAAATGTGTTTTTTAAAGGTACCAATTGTACATGAAAAATAATGAAAGTATCAAATTCATTATAGACAAAATATGAACCTTTTATTGCTATAATGGACTAAATAAGTGAAGTATCCCTTTAATTGCTGGTGTCAATGCCCTTGGTTTGTGTCATCGGCCTGAAGTCATCTGGGATTGACTCCAGCTCACCAGTGACCCTTAACAGGGTGAGTGCTTTACAAAATGGATGGATGGTTGCTGTATAGAAAATGCTTGCGTCTCTGGAGTGACTGCAGCCGTCAAGTGTGAAATTACACAACCAAGTAAGCCTCTTGTAAGCTGACGATTTCCACAAATGTGTCCGTGCAAGACGCTGAGCATTTTGCTGAACTGTGCCGTCCTGTCAAATTTGGTGAATAAAAACACTGAAAAATAAAAAATCTTACACGTTTAAGCGACAGACAACTGGACTACTGTACCACTTTTTTTTTTTTACAACGGCAAAGTGTGCAATAATCGACCCAAATTCTACCGATGGCCAATGGCCATAATGCAATTGAACTATTTAAGTCATTTGAAACGTAAAAGAAGATTATTTTATAGCTAAAATAAAAGATGCAGAGTTAGAACAATGCAGCAGCAATAGGTCTGCTGATTATAATGTGTTTTCAAAATAATAGAATGCCTTGGTAAAAGAAAAAAAAAACTACCAAAAAAAAAATAAAATGGAACGCCATAGGTCAGCGGTGTCAAACATAAGGCCCGCGGGCCGGATCAGGCCCGCAAATGGGTTTAATCCGGCCCGCGAGATAGTTTTGTAAAGCTTAAAAAAATAAATAAATACAAAAAATTGTAATGTTGGACTAATTAATCAGCCGGCCACAATCAAAACATATAAATTTGTAATTTCACAAGCAGTCCTCAGATGAGCAATGCAACTTGTCGTCCTGGATGTCATTATTTTACACACAACTTAATAAACTACAGTTTGTTTACTTATTATTATTTTTTGTAATCATACACCAACATAAACGTGTTAAATACGACACAAATTAAATTACTGGTAACACAAATATATATGACGAGGATTAATGTCCTTATAACATCATTAACTGTGCCACGCAATGCATTGTGGGAACAATATATATGCAAAACAGGTCGATTTAACACGTCCGGAACGTATACCGGCAAAGTGTTGCTGCGTTCCATTTTGCATTTGTGTTGTTTTTCGGAACAATAAGTTGAGCTCCGTAATTTAGGGCTGATCCACGAAAATATGCGTATAAATGACGGCAATCGTTTTTAAGTTATATACCGTTATTTTCCCGATGCGGCCCACGTGATAATATATTTTCCTCCATGCAGCCCCTGAGCTAACATGAGTTTGACACCCCTGCCGTAGGTAATGCCCTAAATAATAAGACTTACTATAATAGGTCAAATTTGATTTATTTTCTAGGAAATATTACGGTAAGTTACAAATCCAACCAATTCATTCGCCGACCTCCTTCTCCTCACTACATTTAATTATACAGATGGCCTTGCCAGAGCTAGAATCCTTTCAATCTGTGTAGGATTCCTTCCTCTCCTTTCACTTGAAGTCGAAAAAAATACAATAAAAATGGATCGGAAGTCGGCAAATGTTGAGACATCTCTAGTAGGTGGTGACGGGTGCTTGAGAAGTAACCAGAGGTTGTTTTCATCTCAGCAGTTTGACCCTCGTCTCTGTCGGCAAGCTTTCCTGACACTGACATGAACACACTGGACAGCTTGCCGCCTGCTTCACAAATCCGAGTGTCTGGATGTTGTACATTTCTAGATTGGAAATGGTTGTGGATACTGCTATATAGTAAAATATTGTCATGTTAAGGAGAGGAGATCTCATCTGTTGCACATATCGATTCGTTCTAAGTGTAGTGGCTGAAGGGCTCAAAAGGAAGAACACCAACAGTATTGGATGTTTGCTCTGTGTTGACCGATGTTTACTTCAAGATTATAAATCACATCTTGTACCACTTATGCCGCCGATGTTCAGCAAACCCAAATCGAGCTACATGGCGCACCCTCCGTTGGCTGAGCATGATTAAATATTTAATGCCAGTCAAGGATAATAAATAAAACTGCATGAAATGGCACATTGAGATGAAACCAATACTGTGGTTCTTTTACTGGAAAGGTGCGGTAAAGATACATGGAGGTAAGAAAAGCTAATGTGGCTGTAGAGGTAAAACAAGGACAAGGCAGAAGTTGAATCATGGTAAGTGCGAACACTTTCTGTGTGCGTGCGTGATGAGGGGAAAGGTTGACAGGATTATGATGTCATCAGGCGACATTTCGTTGACAGGGGCCACGCAACAGATGGCCCGCCAAGATGAGAATGGAAGTTGCCATGTCTTTTTACCTTGCTCAATGTGTGAGTCAGTGCTCAGGGACACCTTTTGTTTCAGAAGTGATGTGACGCTAATTGGTCCAAAAGGTCCAAAGGTCAAGTTGATGCACAAGCATGTGGCTAACAAGCACAATTTTTCAGTCTTCGTCTGCTTGGTTTTACAAGACTGTCCTTGAGAGTGTTTCTACTTTGAATGAGAATGAGAGACCATTTTGAGCGACGACATGTTTAGCATCACACGGATCGTTATTACCGTATTTTTCGGATTAATCGAACCAGCCAAAAAATGCAAAATTAAGAAGGAAAAAACAGATATAAGTCGCACTGGAGTATAAGTCGCATTTTTGGGGGAAATTTATTTGGTAAAATCCAACACCAAAAACATACATGTCATCTTGAAAGGCAATTTCAAATCAAAATAAAAGAGAGAACAACAGGCTGAATAAGCGTACGGTATGCTAACGTTACGTGACTGACATGCCTGCTAATGTCAGTAACGACGTAACATATTAAGAGTTTGTAGCGAGCCGTGACGGGAGTCGGAGGCGGAGTGTTGAAGGGCGGAGCCAAAGGCTGGCGTTTTATTGACATCAGCTTCTGAGGTCTTAACAGCAACTCCCCACTCAAGCTAGAAGCTAACAGGCTAACTCCCCTTTTCCACATAACAAAACCTTCCCACCCGGAACGTTCCGTGGGTGAATTATGTTCCCATCACTACAAGTTATTCATATAACTCTAGCATAAAGAACATGCTAACAAGTTCACCAAACTATCAGTTTCACTCCAAATCGCTAAATCCAATGAAATCTTCATCCTCGGTGTCACTTTTAAACAACTCCCCCAACACGGGAGGTAGACGTCCTCTTCTACCGGCAATGTTGAACTTATCAACACAGGCCTAGAGCGCCCTCTTGCGGTTTAGTGTGAAAATAACATGTGAAATGATATAATAATGTGTTAATTTCACACACAAGTCGCACCAGAGTATAAATCGCACCCCCGGCCAAACTATGAAAAAAAAACTGCGACTTATAATCCGAAAAATATGGTACTTAAAGTTACAGTAATGTCTCATTTCTTTTCATCTACCAGTATGACATGAAAAATTGGATGACGATAAATCACCCAATGAGAGTCCGTAGCCTACATGGTTTAATTTGTAGTATACTGTATCAAATCCATCCATCCATCCATCCATTTTCTTGACCGCTTATTCCTCACAAGGGTAGCGGGGGGTGCTGGTGCCTATCTCAGCCGACTCTGGGCAGTAGGCGGGGGACACCTTGGACTGGTTGCCAGCCAATCGCAGGGCACATAGAGACGAACAACCATCCACACTCACAAGCACACCTACGGACAACTCGAGCGCCCAATGAACCTGCCATGCATGTCTTTGGAATGTGGGAGGAGACCGGAGTACCCGGAGAAGACCCACGCGGGCACGGGGAGAACATGCAAATTCCACCCAGGAAAGCCGGAGCCTGGACTCGAACCCGAGTCCTCAGAACCGGGAGGCGGACGTGCTAACCACTCGTGCGCTGTGCCGCCCCACTGTATCAAACCAAATTTAGAAAATACACAAGCAATAGCCTCATCACGGTATTTTACTATCCAACTGCCGGCGTTTGGTGTACCCTCAAGATGAGATGTCGGGATAGTAAATGACTTCAATAAGGTGGAGGACAGAAACAGCGGGCGAGGGTATGTTTAGAAAATAAGATGTATTGTGACACACGAGGTTGCGGCTTATAGACTAGTCGTAAATTTGATCTGCTTTCAGTCAGGACAAGTCATGACACTCATATGGGTGATATGCCCTGAGAGTTGAAATTTCTGGTGCGTATTGGCCTATTTCCACTTTCATAACACTGCAAAGATGAGACCAATCCTCTCAGTAAAATGCAATGCTCAAGAAAGTCTTGTGGTATGCGGCTTGTCCGACTCCAAAATATGGCAGTTTGGGTTTTTAACTCATTTGCTCCCAATAATATATAAATACGTTTAAAAATAAATAAATAAAAATGTTTTAAGTGTCCCAAAGTCGTATTTATACGTTTTTTTTTTTTTTTTTTTTTTTTTTTTTTTTTAATGCTAGAGCATACACAAGGCTTTGATGCAGCCTCTCAACTGCAAAGAACGTTTGCAGAAATGGTAGTTATTACACAAACGGCCAGCAGGTGGCAGCAGAGCAAAGGAGATCAACCAGGGCCATGGAGAAAAAAAGTTCAATTACTCACAAGTTTAAATAGATTTGTGAAAACTGATGAAACTTAGCTCTCTTCGAATGCTAATCGCTGCAAAACGGAAACAGATAGAAACATACATGTTGCTATTTACAATTTGTGAAGGAATTGACAAGCTAGAAAACGGCAACACTTGTTTCTTGCTCATCCGATTGAAGGAACCTTTCATTTCATTCACTTTAATTCTGGCTTCCCCGGAGAGTTTGTTCTGTCCGTCCGTAATAATGGTATAGTTAATAGCTTTTTGCTTTTCCAATGGCTTGCAGGATTTGCGGTTAGGGACATTGCGGTAGGCACGGGAACATTTACAATTACCCAAGACTCGAATCTTGTGACCTTTAGGATGTGTTAGAAGAACATTAATTATCGTGAACCTACTGAACTTGTTAGGATGAGAGCAGCTTGTCTTCGAATGCTGACGTACTGCTGCAAGAACTGCTGCAAGAACTGCTTGTGGCCATTAATAAATCTGCTTTAGTTGTTGATAGCAAAAATTGCTGTATGGTAATTACAGAAACATAATCACGTAAACTACTTTTGTTTAACTGGTTATGCTATGCTCACATTATGTTGCTGGTAGCCACAAGAAACAGCCCTCTTGACAAGAAATGAGATTTTGAAAATTTCCCCCACCCTATTCAAGTTTTTCCAAGTTTTCTTGCGGTCCATCATTGGCGAAAGGCCGCAGGGTTTGGGACTGCCGAGTCCAGAAGGCTCAATGACGCACGACGTTCTGGCCCACAGTTTCCACAGACGCCAGTAACGTTTCCTCCCAGCATATCTCGTTCTGATGGAGTCTCTCACTTTTGTCACGACTTTCTATGATTTAAAAAAAAACAAAAAAGCAGCTTTGGAGCACATTTAGTGTCCTGGCAGAGTCTCCTGAGTCATATGTGTCGACTGCCACTCAATGAGCGTTAATATTCATTTGATGCCAACAACTAATTCACTTAATCCAATGATTTCCAACCTTGTCTGCTGAGAGATCATTAGAAGTGCCGCGGGAAACGGTCCAACATAATTTGCATAATTTGTCTGGGAAAAAAAGGAATATATTTGTTCATCTATCGAGGCAAGTGGCATGCAGTACAGCAGGGGTGTCAAACTCATGTTAGCTCAGGGGCTGCATGGAGGAAAATATATTATCACGTGGGCCGCATCGGGAAAATAACGGTATATAACTTAAAAACGATTGCCGTCATTTATACGCATATTTTCGTTGGACCAGCCCTAAATTATGGAGCTCAACTTATTGTTCCGAAAAACAACACAAGTGCAAAATGGAACGCGACAACACTTTTCCGGCGTGTTAAATCGACCTGTTTTGCATATATATTGTTCCCAGAATGCATTGTGTGGCACAGTTAATGATGTTATAAGGACGTTAATCCTCATCATATATATTTCTGTTACCAGTAATTTAATTTGTGTCGTATTTAACACGTTTATGTTGGTGTATGATTACAAAAAATAATAATAAGTAAACAAACTGTAGTTTATCAAGTTGTGTGTAAAATAATGACATCCAGGACGACAAGTTGCATTGCTCATCTGAGGACTGCTTGTGAAATTACAAATTTATATGTTTTGATTGTGGCCGGCTGATTAATTAGTCCAACATTACAATTTTTTATATTTATTTATTTATTTATTTAAGCTTTACAAAACTATCTCGCGGGCCGGATTAAACCCATTTACGGGCCTGAGCCGGCCCGCGGGCCTTATGTTTGACACCACTGCAGTACAGTGACAGACAAAAACAATGAAATGCGCCTCCATGAGATGACAGAAGGAACGTAAACGTGTTGCGATCCATGTTCTAAATAAGTCGTAGCCTCCTGCCAGTGACAGACTTGTGTCCAATTAAACAGACCCCAATTATACAGTACACTGATTAACGTTTGTCTTTTTGTCTTCTGTTCATTTGGTTTGGGTTAGATTTGAGTTATAATGTTTTCCCTTGTTTCCCGATTGTCATTGTTTGACTCGTTAGGTTTTATTGTGTCCTCATGTGCTTGTCAACCCGGTCCATTGTGTCATCCAATCAGTTTCCTCGGCCACGTGTGTACGTCCAGTCAGCAGTCAGTTCATTTGTATTTAGTTCTCTGCTTTTGTTCAGTCTTTTTTTGGGGGGGTTCATTGTCCATGTTATAGCCTATTGCGAGTTGTTTTGGTTTGCTGTCTTGAGTTGTCTTTTTTTGTTCGTATGAAATTACTTTTTGAGTGAAATCTGCCTTGCTTCCCTGAATTTGGGTCCTCAACCCCTGCACGCAACAACCTGACATTTTGTGCCCATCTCTTGTGCCAATACGTGCCAAAAAAAACAAAAAAACACCTACAGACTGGCTCGCGAAAGCGGCTTTCTTTCTCCCATTACAAGTTGCCTCCATGTCAAACTTAATGAGAGTGTTTGTGAAACATCCTTGCGTAGAAATCAGAAGTTCTGTCATAAAACAAGACAATTTTGTACTATTCAGTCGCTCTAGTTCGCTTTTTTTTTTTTGTACAGTTCAGAACTCTTACTTTCTCCTCAATCGTGTCTATTCTGGGTGTAAATCTATTCTTTACCACTAGATGGTGGCACACAACTTTGAAGCATTGTACAAAAAGAAGAAGATGAGCAAAGAAAGCAGCACCAATTTGCGTTTAAAATTAACTTCTCACAAAATTTAGCCATGGTACTGCATGTGACGCTTCATGTGTGTGTGGAAACAAACAAAAATATAAAATTTCTACTATATACGAGAACCTTTTCCCTTATCGCATTAACCCTTCTGCTGAAAATATATTTTCTGCAGACTGCAGTTGTTAGCTTACTTTTATAGTCACCAAAACTCTTTATATTGTTTACCTTTTTTTTTCTTTCTTCTTTTTGATTAACTCCATGTTGAAGTGTCACCTGTTCACATTTTTACATGAATTCTGAGCAAATTGAAACGTTTGGATTAATATTCTCACCTGCTGTGCATTGACTCAACATGACACTCTTTGTTGTGCATATTTTGTTGTGGCACTAGCGAGTACATTTGCTAATTTTTGCGCTGTTTCAAATGATTTATTTCCTACAATAAGTTTCCGTATGTATCTTCTTGACCTAACATTGCTTGTCTTTAGTTAGTTCAGTAGATACTGGAAATGTACCTGAATAATTAATAAATGATTTCTTCTAGCCATATAAGGCTGTTAATTTTGTACAGAATTTGCCATCATTAAGGTAAGCAAAGCAAGTTTTCAATTGTTTGCTTCAGGGGGCCTGACTGCTTTTCATTAGGTAAACACAAATGTTTCTTCCCTGTGGTTTGCAACTTGCCTCAAAGACTTTTCTGCATAACAAAGAATATGCTTATGTTTAGTGATTTTAATATACGGCACCCCAGGAATCACAAACATAAAGGCTTGGAAAAACGTGGAGCACTCGGTGTCTACTAATCATTTTTAAGGTTTGGAGATGATGTGTAGAAATGATTGTTATGCTTTGATGTTCCATAAGGACATGCGGGGCAAAACAATCAAGTCATTAGCAAAGACATTACTTTCTTCATTGGAGTCAGGACACATTCAATTTAAGTGCTTATCATAGATTTTCCCATCGCTTTCTCCAGTTATTTGTCTTCATTTTTTCTTGTCTATATTGTACGAATGTTTGCTGTGGTTGAGAGTTTATCAATGCAATACCACAGCAAGAAGATTACACAGTGCTCATATTTCTTTGAAGTTGGTGGACCAGGTATTCGGGCCTCAACCCACAGTACAAAAACCTGCTGAAGTGTTGTCATGTTAGGTTTGTACACTCATTTAAAGTGCGCACATGCTGTTTTCTTAAACATATTCTAGGTTCAGTTACAGCGGAAACGTCAGCCTGCGGGGCGGAAACGCACGCTGTCATCGAGGATGAAGATGTAAGGTGACAACATACGCACACATGGACATCGATGCGCCGTGGCATGTAGATCAGTCGTGACTCTTTGACCACTTTGACAACTGTCACTTTCTTTTATTTCTCTCCTTTCTGCCATTCATTCATTCATTCATTCAAAGCATTCCCCCCCCCCTTTCTATTTACAGAATATTTTCTAGCGGCGTTAAACTCGGTTCATTTTAGGGACTTAGGTTACTCCAAGTCTCTTGTTTTGACACAACGTGTTATTAGACAGCGTGCCGAGCTTGTTTGGAGTGAGTGTCCATGATTGTCCCTTCGTGTCAGCCTTGCTGTCAGTTGAGAATCGTTGGAAGTCAATAACTTCTTTCGAGGATCTGCCAACTAGTTACTTCGGTGTCTTTTAGCGTGTAGGCATGTCTGTACCAGAAGATAAGACAAGACAAGAAAGACCGTTTTCATTGGAGTTTAGTCATTTTAGACCAGGGGTGTCAAACTCATTTTTGCTCAGGGGCCACATGGAGGAAAATATATTACCAAGTGGGCCGCATCGGTAAAATAACGGTATATAACTTAAAAACGATTGCCGTCAATTATACGCAGATTTTCGCTATTTGTGGGCCAGCCCTAAATTACGGAGCTCAACTGTAATCTATTGTTTAAAAAAAATAATACAAATGCAAATGGTAAGCGGCAACACTGAGTTCTGGACGTGTTAAATTGCATTTTGCATATATATTGTTCCCAGAATGCATTGCATGGCGCAGTTCATGACATTATAAGGACGCTAATCTTTGTCATCTATTTGTGTTACCAGCAATTGAATTTGTGTCATATTTAACACATTTGTCGGTGTATGATTAAAAAAATACTAAATACAATAATAATAATAATAATAATAATAATAATAATAATAAAACAAACCGTAACTTTAAGTTGTGTGTAAAATAATGACATCAAGGACGATTCCCCCATACAAGTTGCATTGCTCATCCGAGGATTGCTTGTGAAATTGCAAATTTCATATATTTGATTGTGGCCGGCTGATTAATTAGTCCGACAGTACAATTTTTTATTTTTATTTTTAAACTTTACAAAATCATCTCGCGGGCCGGATTAAACCCCTTTGCGGGCCTGATCCGGCCCGCGGGCCTTATGTTTGACATATCTGTTTTAGACAAATCTAATACACAAATAACACTAATCTCACCCATACTGAATCTCCTCATAGCACCTCACTTTCTTCTCTTCCGCATTATGAATAGCAGCGATTGGGATTAGGTTAGCATCAAGACGTTAGCTTCCAGCTAACGTTAGCCTCGTCCGCTGCTTTGTAGTTTCGCCACTCATGAATGAGCAGTGACACATTACGTCACTGGAGCTACCGAGCGAACCGCTGCCTGATATGAATAACAGCGATCAGGATGAGCATCAAGACGTTAGCTGAAATGACTCGTCCGCTACTACCTACTAGCTTCGTTGCTAATGAATGAGTAGTGACACATTATATCACTGTAGTGGTTTCAATAACAAAAATACGGACATTTGGTAACGCGCGCTAGCTAGCTCTGAAGAAGGTAAAGCTCACAACTCACTTGTGTCGCTATATTTCTATTTAAGCTAGCTGTCAGTATAACACAGTTGAACTCCGTAATATTTCAACAAAATTGATCAAATTACGAGGCATGTTTTGGGTGAGTTTTTTTTGCATCACGCACTATTAAATATCCTTGGCTTTTGTGTACTGTGAGACTGCTTCGGATAAACAATAAAAACAGAGCGACCATCTTAATGACAGCTTGTCAGTCAATCCGCCAATTTCAGAGTGAAAACAATTGCTTTGTCACAGGCGTAAAGGGTAAAAAAAAAAGGGGACGTCACCAGTGAGCTGTCATGGCTAGCAAAATTCAGAAATATTTGTAATTTGTACAAGGCCTTTCCATTATGGCTTCACCAAAGTAAACATTGAATTCATATTATTTGTACGTTCTCTTAAAAATGCTTTTAGGCTGACTTTTTTTCTCAGGTTTCATACACGTAAAATCCAGTCCATTCAGCATTCCTTTCATCATCATCCTTTCTGAATCCACAAAGGAACCTGCTACCTTCTGGCATTTGCGATATTCAGAAAGGATCTCTTTGCTTAGGGCCAATCACAATGACATTTGGATGTGATTGCCCTGTCTCTAGTTCTTAACTACATTTTGATTTACCGCCACTTGCAAACTCTTTTTGACAGCGCAGAATAATGAGGCATGTCAAATGTCATTCAAGGATGTACAGTCTGCCTTTAAGACATGAAAAACTATAGTAAGTAACACTACTCTGATTTGCACTGTATTTGCAAAGGACTGGATGACATTTTGAACAAGTTGAACTGGACAATGACAAGAATCTTTAATGGTTTTCTTTTAATGTATACACCACAACAATAGATTTTGAAATAGCCCCTCAAAACAGATTTAATTTAAGATTTTAAGGTGTTAGATTCACTAAGTAATTATGTAATAAGACTACGTGCAATTTCTAGAGAAATTGTATGGGAATGCTGAAAGCTGAATGCTAAGATTTGAATGCATGTGGAATGCTTGTGAAGCAGTATCAAACACCTGGTAATGATGATAAGTTATATGTATGGAAGTGGGCGTGGAAAGTGACACTTAGTTCAATGTCTATCCCATTGAAAATGAATGGGGAAAAGTTGACATTTAACGTTAAATTGTGCGAATACTGGAAGTAATGTGGAATCAGACGACATACACCCCAGGAACTGTGCATTTTTGAAGCAAGTTGAAATTTGAACAGTGTAAATCAGAAGTATTATGTGGGAGTTGTTACATAGCAAAAAAAAATAAATTAGTGTGGAGGATAAAAATCACAACAACATATGTGGGAATGCTGCAGCATTCCCACAATAAATAAATAAGGAATTAAAATCCTGAATGTGTTTTCCCTTGTCCTGCTCATTGACCTACAAAATCATAAATATGCTTAGGTTGTTAATATTGTGTTTGTTTTGGGTTTATAGCCTTGGCATTTGACTCAAGTCAGCATGATAACCTCTCTAGACAGATGAACTCTGCGGAATTTGAATGTGGGCGTAGCAGCACATGGCTAGGATGAACCTGGGTGGTCCGTTCTGTCCTCGTGGACTGCGACATCTCTCACTCGTCATACGGTAGGTGACGAGGTGTGTGTGGTGCCTGCATGCGTGTGTGTGTGTGTGTGTGTCGTCAGTGATCGATGGATTGCAGATGGTCGGGGCTCTGTCTAATTATGTTGTGATGCTGGAGGATGTCCTGCACAGAGGTCACTCAGGACATACGCGCACACACACAAACACGCGCATGTGCTTTTTTTTTAAGATCTGAAGAAATGCACTGGAAAAAGCAAAGATCAGTCATTATTATTATTATTATTATTATTATTATTATTATTATTATTATTATTATTATACCATTAGCTCTAATGACTAGTCTGAAGTAGACATTTCATAACCCAACATTTTCATATATATTAACTCATTTACTCCCAATAACGTATAAATACGTTTTTTTAAATGTTCTAAGTGTCCCAAAGACGTATTTATACGTTGTTGTTGTTTTATGCTAGAGCATACAGAAGGCTTTGATGCAGCCTCTCAACTGAAAAGAACAGTTGCAGAAATGGTAGTTATTACACAAACGGCCAGCAGGTGGCAGCAGAGCAAAAGAGATCAACCAGGGCCATGTAGAAAAAAAGCTCGATTACTTACAATTTTAAATAGATTTGTGAAAACTGATGAAACTTATCTCTCTTCTAATGCTAATTGCTGCAAAACGGAAACAGATAGAAACAAAATTTTTTTTCCTGATGAAAGAAGAGACTTTAATCTTTCGTTTGATAGGTTCCATGCTCTTATAGCAATAGAACACAATATTCTGTGGGCCTGGCAAAATCAGTCAAAATCCAGTAAAACAGTCGGGAGTGAACGGGATTGCGAAATGTGAAAATGGCGGCAAGTGAATGAGTTAAGAATTTCCACAATAGAAAATATGATGTTAGACTTACATATCCAACACAATTTTTTTTTTTAAATGTAATGTAATTTATTTCTCTTTGTTTGTTTACCATACAAAAAGTCCAAGTATAAAGCAATAAGCCTAAGAGGATGTTAATCAACATTCCAATTCATGCAAAAGGGGAGTCATCGCAGTAAATGTCATTTTTAGTAGTATTTTTCCTGACATTTTTTTTTTTTTTTTTTACTTTCGAGCAGAAGCCTGAATGTTTTTGTGTAAGGTTGTCACTATTGATTCTTTTCCACATTTACAGCAACCTAATAATGAGAACTTCATTCATATTGTAAAATCAAATGACAAGAATGCATCAAATACTCTTGATCTCAGCCGTACCAAACTGAATCGTAATTCCACCGAATCAAACCAGACTGTTCATCACAATCATCTTTTATTGGAAGAATGAACACCCCTAATATATATGCATAGACCAGCCCAGAGAAAATGTATTGGAGACACCACTTAAAATGTCTTTCTCACAATATTAAACATGATTTTCTTTGATATTTGTATGCATGGTTGAAACATTTTTTTTTTTTTTTTTATATATATATGTAGTCTCTTAAGTTTGATGAATTTGTGCAAAACCTCTAAGGGATCAAAAGTTTTCTGAGATAATGTAACATTTCTGCAGGATCTCACAATTATTATTTTTTTTTTGGACTTTAATAATTGCTGATTTTGTCTGTCTTTAGTTGTAGATTTCCCCCGTGTGCTTTTCTGTCTCGTTAGATCTTTTTATTTCATGCGTTTTCTTTGCCCACCTTTTGTGAGAGACGCTTCTTCACGCCTGCGCCATAGACGGTCATCGGTGGGTGATGTGACATCTTATTGGGTAGCGAATGGTTGATTTCAAACCTCAACATAAGACACGTCCTCCACACTTTATGCGCTGATACTCTTTAATCTTCTTGATTAAAGGCAGCGCGCTCGGTCTCATGGTGAAAACTTTTTCCCCTGACGTGTTTCAGGGGCTGCCCAGACACGACGTCTCTCGTGACCGATGCGATAATGAGCCCACAAGCGGCGTGTGGACGAGACACGTTTTCTGTCACATGTAGTCAGAAATGATACTAATGGGCGGACAAAAGGATTAACGTATTTTCCGCACTATAAGGTGCACCTAAAAGCCTTCAATATTTTCAAAAGCTGAATATTGAGCCGCAACAGGTCTCGCTGTCAAGACGCTATCGGTGACCCTGCACGATCGGTGACGCGCATGCGCGGAAGATGCCGCCATCTTGGATCGCTAGCTAATGCTAATACTTTAGCTCAGAGAAAATAATAAAACAGCTGTTTATTCATTTTGGGAGTGAATGGAGTTGTCAGAAAGCTGCTTTGTAATCGATTAATAAAGTTTGACTGACCTATCTGACTGTTTTGTTGACGTTCCCTTTAGCGCAGCACCATCTAATGGATGCATAACGTAACCCCAGCCTCTACTTTCGCGACTTTATATGGAAATAGTTTGAAAATATGTCATTCATTGAAGGTGCGCCTTATAGTGCGGAAAATACGGTACTTGTAAATACTTTTAGAAATGTGAGGGGTGTACTCATTTTTGTGAGATACTGTACACTATTGTGTAGTCTATTACATTTTTCATTATTATGTTTCTATATAGATGAATAAACCTATTCACTATTAAATAATTTATTCTCATTTTACATGTACAGATTTTATTTGATTAACATTCAAACTATTAGTGAGATAAATGTTTACAAAATACATAAAAATGCAAACACTTCACTAACCCATTTTAGGGGAGTGAAAAAAACAAACAAAATTTTTTGATAGTTTGTGCTCAGGGACCACCACCATTCCAGTTAACAGGCTATTAATTGCCAGGGTAACTTTTTCCCATTGGCAGTCACAACGTTGCTTTTGTGCAATATGTTCCGCATCGGCGCACAAAAGTCCCCGTTAGCAAAAGGAATTTATGTGCGATGCACACTTTGCACCAATATCGGTGCGAGTCAGAGATGGGGAAAATACGCCTCTGCTCCTTCTCTTGAGGCTGCTGTTTCAAGTTTACAACAGGATTTGGTTTCCTTGCTCTGAATGATTCCAAATTATTACTGGGAAACTAAAATAATGTTGGAAATGTCACCAGTTTATTTATTTTATACAATTAACTGGGTTCAATTTCAAAACAGCCCTCGTAAGGAAACCTTAACTATGATGTGGCAGTGACGAAAATGACACTTGTATTATATACATTAATTCTGTATTGACTGCAATAAATTCTAAGTGGATAGCAGGCTAACACAAACAGCTTTCTGATTATAATTATACTGTGCTATGTTATGTATACTTTTGTGTATTTTGTGTTCATTGTTGCTGTTGCTGACATGAATTGTGCTCTGCTTTCAAGATCATTCTGTTTCAATGTTTATTGATTGATTGATTGATTGATTGATACTATATATGGCAGGCGAATATTGTTAAGAAACGTGAGGTAGATAAAAAGTTTAAGAAAAGTTAAAAAAAAAAAAAAAAAAAAGTTCGCTTAATTCTGATTGATCCATTTGATGGCGTTTTTTTTTTTTCTTCATTTTTTTCTCTCACCCCGCCCCCCGCCCAGATAGTTTCCGTGAAGGCAACTGGTGGCACATATCCACGGCTGTGCATGTGGATATGTGCCTGGGACGAGAGGCGGGAAAAACAAAAAAAAAAACAAAAAAAAAACTGTTCGCAAAGCGCGTGGCTGTTGAGTTTTGGCGAGTTTACGGCCGACCCCGGTGCAAATTGGCAATAATTAATTGCCGCGGTGATGAACTTACACTCTCCCCCGCGGCTTTGTTTCGTGTTTCTGAATTCAATTGACCTTCCTGAATCCGTCCTAAAATGCATGAGGAATTTCCACTCTGCCATAAACGACAGCGGGACACCGCGATGTGTATTGCGCACAAGATGGAAGCTCCGCCGTGACGTCTCCTCGTGAGCCTCAAGCAGAGGTGAGGCCTTGACTCAACCTCGTGCATGTGCATCCACTCAGCAGAGCAACTGTTATCGCAGTTCTGAACGATAGATCCAAACTGTTTTTGTTTTGTGTGCGATAAGATAATCTGAATTGCATGAGTTTTCTTTTTTTCCCACCAACATGATCTGCTGTAAGTTAATTTGGAGAAATGTTCCCAATTCCCATTGAATCTGCGATTTGGAGTAATGTGCTCAGAATTGACGTTTGTGCTCCTTTCAAATGGATAAACATGAAGTCAGTGTTTCTCCATCCCGCTTCGAACGCAGGTGAGGATCGTTATCAGGATCCTCCAGAGCTTGCTAATGAGCCGTCATTGGAATCACCCGCGTCGGAAATAGTGAGACGTGGAAAACAGAATGGATAGCGTGCGTCAAGGACCGGGGTTGACAAAAACGCTGCATGAAGGTATGGAAAAGTGTTTTGTCATTATTAATTTGGTTGTGACCCTAATTGATCACCAGGTGTGTCGTCCATTTGACCAAATAAACTGCAAACACCTGTAAAAGTAGCAGGTTGTGCAAAAAGATTTGGTACCATCTTGTGTTTTTGTAGTCGAAGGGGACGTTTAAAAGGTTCTGCTTTTTGCAGTGAAGGATTTATGAAGAAAAACAACAACAACTGTAAAAAAAAAAGTGATTAAAATCCTAACTCAACATTATTGTCCACTATAGTGGACTGGAATTTTGTAGTAGATAGTTGATGTCGCTTGAGTAGTATTGCAAAAGTGTATTACAAGCAATAAACATTTAGGATATTTAAGTATAATGTATACAAATTAGGGGTGTGAATTGCCTAGTACCTGATGATTCGATTCGTATCACGATTCACAGGTCACGATTCGATTCGATACCGATTAATCCCGATACGAATTTATAAGTCGATTGTTGCGATTTTTTTCATTCAAATTTAGAAAATACTAATCAGTACGCTTGTAGAGTGTAAGATTTATATGAAAATGTATGATTTATTTATCTGAAATTTCAGTCTTATAGAGGTTGTAATCTGTTTCATGTTTGAACAGCATTAAAATAAAATATTAAGGCTTAATGTTCCGTTCATATAACATTCTTCCATGCTCAAGGTGTGAATCCTAACCCGAAGTCAGACGTTTTGTTGAATATTTTTCCATTAAAAATGGAAGTTTAAAAATCGATTCACACACACACAAAAAAAAAAAAAAAAAAAAAGGCAATGATGATAAGACGTTGAATCGGTAAGACTACCGAATGAACAATTCTGAGCTCTTAAAAAAAAAAAAAAAAAAAAAAAAAAAAAAAAAGGCAATGATGATAAGACGTTGAATCGGTAAGACTACCGAATGAACAATTCTGAGCTCTTAAAAAAAAAAAAAAAAAAAAAAAAAAAAAAAAAACGATTTTTTTTATTGGTTCGATTCGAGAATCGCGCGATGTAGTATCGCGATATATCGCCGAATCGATTTTTTTTTAAACACCCCTAATACAAATGTTACAAAAATAGTATGAGCTTTTTTTTCTCCCAACTCTTTTATTGTAGTGGCAACAAAGCAAACCTTAATGGATTAATACAACTTATTAAATGACTTAGAACTGCCTCAACAGCTCCTGTTGCAGGCCATCCAACTTCAGTCACTTCAGTAGACAGTACAGTCTGTTCATAGTTTTCCATACGCATGGTTCTCAACATGTTTCTCTATGTTTCCGATACCATAAAAATGTGTTTGAAGCACTTAGCTTTCTTATCTAAGGCCACTTATGGTTTGATTATCGACATTATAGTTGACAATTTGAATGGTGGAAAAAAGTCCTGACGTGTATATTGAATTTAAGATGAGCATGATGATACTTAAATATATTTTGACATGCACAGTCATGCTGGTGATGACTGTAACAGGGCCAAGACGGTACGTTGACGATGGTGTTGTTACCTGTTACCAGCGGGATGCTAACTTGCGATCAAGTCAAACTTGTCAGATTCCACTGATGGAAATAATGGTAACCGCCCACTGTTCTGCAAACTTTCCGCCATCTTTGATGAGTTTGACGACTGTGGTGTCGATCGATGATGTAATATAAATCAAATTGTCATTGTTCATTTTTGTCATTTTTACATTTATGGGATTAAAACTGAATGCAGACATCCCCAAAAACTTTTTTGAAAAAAAATGGACACGGCAACGAAATACTGTCTGTTATAGTTTTGACATTATACGAATGTTGAAAGTCAAGGACTAAATGTTCTTGTTAGACAAAGTGTTGCGTCAGTAAATAAAACACACTGGCGATTTAAATAAATGTAATCCTATTATTATCATTTCTAGTATGAAACAGCTTCATCTGTACGTTTTGTTCTGTTATGCTCAACTGTACATGTAAAATGTGGTACAGAATAGAATTGCCACTCTACATGCACGCCCTGGGCGCATTACCTTGTTTGCATTATTTGTTTACTGTCGGCATAATGCTTCGAAACAGGATTGGTTGCCAGAGGCGTCCAATTGAGCAAAAAGAATAGCCCGGCCGATCATCGGTCTATCCCCAATATTTTCCGCAATACCTTCTAAAATAAGGGTAAACATAAAGAAACGCTTAAAGTTGATATTGTTTGTTAAAACTCATAAAATTATGTCGTGTCGCTGTTATTTTCTCCGTTTCCACTTTAACGGCTTCAATATTCTCATAAGCCCAACTTGAGAAATGTGAGCAATAAACAAGGGAAGACGTCTTTTCATCAGCTCACAGTTCGGAGTTGCTGCTCACCTATGGAGGAAAGATGATTGTTTTGATGCCGCTTCCCCACAGGAATCGTTTAAGTTTCTTCTCGGCGAACGTCAAATAGCGGCGGATAAGCATGGCAAAACTTGCCGTGACCCGCTGTTCTTCCCTGGCAGTTTTAAGGCTGACAGCAGGGATGTCAAAGGTCTGTTAATAGCTTGACTTCCAGCTGCTGAAGTTCATCCCACATGTCATCTCACTTCTCACGGAAGTGAAATAGGAGCGTCATTAAAGGGCATGACTCACTTTTATGGCAAAGGCTTGCCCCAGTCCAACTAAGATGTTTACTGCTTATGTTGATCATAGCAATGATTTATCCCAACTTTCATCACATCTTCAAAAACAAAACTATACACGGTGAACAACTAAAGTGGATATTTACCCGAGATGGATTACTTCCAGAATTTTCTTTGAAATCAATAAAATACATCCATCCATGTAACCCTACATCCTTAACTCATTTACTCCCAATAACGTATAAATACGTTTTTTTAATGTTCTAAGTGTCCCAAAGACATATTTATACGTTTTTGTTTTTTTTTGGTTTTGTTTTTTTATGCTCGAGCATACAGAAGGCTTTGATGCAGCCTCTTAACTGCAAAGAACAGTTGCAGAAATGGTAGGTATTACACAAACGGCCAGCAGGTGGCAGCAGAGCAAAGGAGATCAACCAGGGCCATCTAGACAAAAAGCTCAATTACAATTTTAAATAGATTTGTGAAAACTGATGAAACTTAGCTCTTGTCTAATGCTAATTGCTGCAAAACGGAAACAGATAGAAACATACTTTTTTTTTTTCCTGATGAAAGAAATCTTTCTTTTGATAGGTTCCATGCTTTTATAGCAATAGAACCCAATATTCTGTGGGCCTTGCAAAATCAGTCAAAATCCAGTAAAACAGCCGCGAGCGAACGGGATTGCGAAACGTGAAAATGGCGGCGAGTGAATGAGTTAAGTCCTGTCAAAACATTTTCGTTTCAGCATTTGGTTTGGGAAAACAAGTCGTATAGTCAACTTGATTTCCTCACTCCAGATAAGCAACTGCATATTTTAGAAGTTCCCTTGTAAATACAGTAAATGCAGATGAACCGAGTTTGCTTTTTTATAGGATCTATGAAATAATAATGACAAAGCAAATCGACAACATGCTTCATTGCTCGTTTGCACAGAATACAGCAATGCTGGCAAAATTCCGTTGCAAGGTACGTATCTCGATAGCCTTTAAATCACACATTTATTGTTCGAATGGGCCAGCCGAGCATTTGAGATTTCCGTTTTCTCTCAATCGAGCCGATCCATTAGCGAGCCATCGTCTCACGGCAATTCACACTACGATAGCCGCACAAAATGTTCAGCAGCGTGAAAGGTGCTTGTGTCCTCAGCGCTCCTGGACAAACGCGGTCTGCAATGTCAGCCACTTTCACGCTCCTCATTTCCTGTGATATGACCTTGTGATTTTGACGCTTCTGGCACTACCTGATTGAAAATGTTCTCATATCCTGTACGGTGCCAACTGCTTATTTTGATCATCTATAGTATGAAAACAGCAGTAAGTAATAACTTGTTTATTTTTGACAGAGGGGGTGTAAAGTTCTGGATGGGAACTTCCACTGGTTCTTGTATCTTAATGCTCATGATATTATACTAACGTAATAACCAGACGGCTACATTTTCTCAGATGAACTGTTTACTGGATGCCAGAAAAATGGAGTACACAGCTGTGGAGCCCTCTTCTATTAGTATGCGTAAGAGGAACTGATCTATTCAGGATCGTCCCTGCACTTATACTGTCTAGGCCGCCCGCCCACATGGGCGAACGGCTCAGCCTCCCCATGTGAGAATGTGTGGCCTGATGGCCTTAACTGGTTTTTACTGGATACGGATGTCAGAATGCAGACAGATAGATAGACAGACAAATAACAGCGACACAACGGCCTAGCTCAAGTCATGAAGAGCCCTAATCTAACAGGGGGGGGGTGAAAATAAAAGGAATCATCAATTTCTACAAATTACTGTATGTACAGCCCCGTGATACGAATAATTTTATTGGAATAACGGCGTGATTGATGAGCTAACTACTGGATTCTGCTATGAATCCTCACACTGGGAGCATATTAATTGACCATAACGTCCGACTCCGGATGGGTTTGTTGACGACGTGCAGTGAAAAATATGATGCTTGAGACTGCGGTTCATGAGCAATTAAAATCCACATTTGACAAAGTACAGCAGAGTTCACAAAAAAATAAAAAATAAAAAAATAAAATAGTTTGTTAACCCAAACACTGACTTTAGTTTAATCCAAATATCTTGGAACTAATCATCATCTTTGTACAGTACGTTTGCAGATTATGGAGAAGAAAAACAACAACAAAAAACTTGAGCACCAAATGTAATGACGTGTTTTGTTCTGACGTCGATGTTTTCAGTTACTATGCGGCTGCTATGTCCCTTGTGATGGTATTTAGAGTTATGTAGTTGCTATGTTATGATGATGATGATGATGATGGTGTATTAGCCACTCTTAGCTTGTCTCGTAACTCTCATTTTGTAGTCGCTATGCAGTTACTATGTCCCTTATGATGATAATGTTGTCAGTTGCTATGCTGTAAGGACTCTGTTTCCCAACTCCCGTCTTGTCTGCATTTGGGTCATCATAACGCTGCACCTCAGGTGACACCAAATTTTCACAATTTTCGCACTGTATCAGGTCACCATGTACCTTACAGACTCTGGTGCAATCAGGCCAGTACAAATGAAACAACAAGGCACTACTGCTGTGTTTTTGATAGCTGGTATGATGACTGATAAGCGACGCGTCGATAGTAATTTAGAATTTTGGAAAGATGGATCTGCAACAATTAAAACCTGTATATTCGCGAGTCCCGCTAAATAAAACGTGGTCATTATTTGTTGGTCATCGCTTTTGTTCATCTTTTTAAATCCTGACTGAAAAACCCGCTTTTGTCTGTGCATTTTTTTTTTCTTTTTTTGGGCCCTGCTTTGTGCTATTCACAGCAGGATGTGCAGTCACACCGAGACACACAAATTTTTGTATGTGTATGCTTGATCGCATTATGTAAATTTGGCAACGCGTGTGCTTCTCACATTACAAGTCAGATGTTACGTAAAAAGCTTCATGTCGAAGAGGCGGTTGAGAATGGGAAACAAGTGGGAAGAAAGGAAAGAGAGTAGCGAGAGAATGGTGTCACCATTAAAACGAGAGCATAATCTTAAAGTATGTAATATGTACGTAACATGTTAAATTGACGGATTTTGGTCAACTGCGTTTCATATGTGTATTTAAATATAATATACATTAGAGAGAGACATCCAATGAGGTAAAGCTTTGCTTGCTAACAAAGCTGTTGTTGCTGTAATGTGGAATGGGGAGAAAAAGGGAAAATTATGCTTTTTGAAAGCAACATTTCCCATGGTAGCTTATTTCACCCACACGCACGCATGCACTAATAATGTTTTGAGGATGACCATGCATGACATCAACTGCAGTTTAGTCGTGTAGGCCTATTTTGTGTCCGGTGTTTAAATAGTGAATTGGCGGGAGGGACGTTTGTTCGGAAGGTGACCGACAATATGGCTACGGTCATCAAGAAGCTCAGCGTAGCACGCCGCAGGACTTGCAGCTCTCAAACATTTTCTTTGTTCAAGATAAATCGGCCAGTTTCCAAACGGTGAATACCGGTCGCCTACTTTTTTTTTTATTTTTTTTATTTTTTTTATTCTGAATACGTAACGCATGTACATGTACTCCTCTTTTCGAAGTTACATTGCTTTAATTATATGATACTTGAATTTAGGGCTGCACAATATATCGAAAAAATATCGATATCGCGATATTGGCCCTTGCGATATGCATATCGCGAAGGCACGCAATAAGTTTTATATGGAATTTTATGCTTTTTATATGAAATTGACCAGTCAGACGCTAACTAAAATGTGCATCGCCATTCAATAGTTGAAAATGATCAAGACGTAATTACAGTTAATTAACTAAGATTACATGAAGGTTACTTATTTTGCCCCATGAAAAATGTTTTTCTTGCATTAGGTAATAAAAATGTCATTTCTTGAGGTACATGTTAAATATCGCAATAATATCGATATCGCTATGTTCAGCAAGTATATCGCATGTTTTTCCAATAATGGTACTTTCCTTGAATACATTTTTACAGTAACCCTCCCAACCCTGGTTTTATTTTTTATTTTTTATTTATTTTTTTTATTATTTTAAGATGGTTTTATTTCTTGCAGTTGCTCGTTGTTCGAAGGCTCTCGTAAAGAAGCGTCACAAAGAAATAAGGCCTCGACCAGAATATGGACAACAGCCAAGTTACTTTCTCATTATGATTAGCACTGTGTAATGAAACCAAACGTCTTCCCGTGCGGGTCAACAGGAGAGTTTCTTGTCCGGTCTGAAGTCGTTTATAGCCGTTGCATCGCGTATCATGATGGAAAAAAAATGTTTTCAAGGTTTTGAAGCAGGTTCAAGACAGATGCTGGAGGCATGAAATGGCAATAGAATGGTTACACAAGTGCACTGTTGCTAAGTGCTTGTGCAGGCGAGATGGGAAAGAAAAAAAAAAAATCAAACCGTTGGATCAAAAGACAAAATGTCATTTTTCCTCTGTTTCTGATCACGCTTTGTGCGTATGGGGCCTAATCCACACATAGGAAACCAGTGTGGGCTGTAAACACTCTGGGCTATTCCGGCCGGCTTTCCTCTTGTGTCGGTACTGTAAGCGTGCGTGCGAGCATGTGGGGGTGTGCAATGATTTGTACGAGTGTGTGCGTGTTGTGGTGTGGGTGTTTGCCAAAGAGAGGGCGTGTGAGCAGGTCTTTTCTAAAGGAGGGGGAGAATATAGAGATCAGGAGAATGTTAGTCACAGAAAAAAAAAAAAGAAAAAAAAGACTGTGGCTTCACGAGCCAGTTTTTTACAGACATTCTCCACTCCTGTGTGATGTGTAATCCTTTCCTCGTCATTGTTGCAAAAGTCGCGACCCCTCACTGCTGAATGATTGACCTTGGCGACCAGCATGTGGTCCTGGTTTGATGATCTCATTGTCCGCACTTAACTCATTTGCTTCCAATAACGTGTAAATACGTTTTTTTTTATGTTTTGTGTCCCAAAGACGTATTTATACGTTTTTTTGGTTTTTTTATGTTAGAGCATGCAGAAGGCTTTGATGCAGCCTCTCAACTGCAAAGAACGGTTGCAGAAATTGTCGTTATTACACAAACGGCCAGCAGGTGGCAGCAGAGCAAAGGAGATCAACCAGAGCCATGTAGAAAAAAAGCTAAATTACTTACAATTTTGAATAGATTTGTGAAAACTGATGAAACTTAGCTCTCTTCTAATGCTAATTGCTGCAAAACGGAAATAAATAGAAACATACTTTTTTTTTCCTGATGAAAGAAGAGACTTTAATCTTTCTTTTGATAGGTCCCATGCTCTTATAGCAATAGAACACAATATTCTGTGGGCCTTGCAAAATCAGTCAAAATCCAGTAAAACAGCCGGGAGCGAACGGGATTGTTTCTGGGAGTGAAAGAGTTTTAAAAGGATCCTTCAAAATTAAATGCTAAATGTTCAATATCAGAAAACATCACCTACTAAAACTGCTCTTTACTGTGTCGACTAAAATTGGATTAAAACTAAAATACAAAAAGATGACAAAATTTTGACTTTAACTTTAATTAATTTTAGTCAAAAGACTAACTAAAACTAACTTAAAACTTCCTGTCAAAATGAACAGTGACCGGAACAGACTGGTAGAGTGCATTTGAATTGCGGTATTGAAGGAAGAGCAAAAGCTTTTTCGAGAGCCATCAGGGACACTCGGGGTAGATCCCTCCTTAACAAAGCAGGATGAACAAGTGGGAGAAGAATTGCACTTCAAAGTATGAACTCATCTGAGAGCTTTTTGTGTGTCGGAACCTACAGCACGCTTGCAGCCTGCTTCATTAGGTGCTGTTCCAATATGATGTAATCACATTCAATACAGATAGAAACTGTTTTTTTTTGTTTACCATACGCCTGTTTTTTTGACTAATTTTTGGGGGGAACTTTTTTGTTGTTTTTTTTTAGTTTTGTTTTTTCTGTTTTTCTGAATATTTTCTCTCTTTTACCGAATATTTTTTCCTGTCATAAAAAAAATTATTATTATTATTATTTTTTTTTAAAGATCAATTGGAAAAAAAATATTATTATTCAACTATAATTGTGTGAGTTCCTTGAAGACCAAATAGAATTTATAGTATTATTTATTTATTTATTTATTTATTTTGGCAAAAACTTGGTTTTTGCTGTGCAGTAAGATGATCATTTATTTTTTTGCTACAAAACAAGAAAATGTTTAAACATATATATATATATATATATATATATATATATATATATATATATTTTTTTGAAACACTATAATTATGCAAGTTCCTTTTGGATGAAACAAAATGTATTAAATTAGTCATTTTAAAATAATAATAAAAAAGAAAAGTACAAATGTATACCTTTTAAACAACTCCAAAACTTAGTATTTATAGGGTTTTTGTTTTTTTTTGTTTTTTGTTTTTATAAATTATGCTGATTTTGTAATTGTGGAGTGCAATCGAAATTGTAATTGAATTTCGATTAATTGCACAGCTCTAAGTTCTCACCATAATCACAAAACATAAATATTAGCAACAACAAGTGCAGCCCACATTTTCGGCGAGTGCTTTATGACGTGTAAGCCACGAAAAATAATTTGACAAGCTGAGCACGGACTGAAGCAGGTTTTTCGTCTGTTGATCCGGGTCAGTCCAGACAATCCTTCTCAGTCCGTGTGTTATTTTGAGGATTTGCGTCATAAAACACGAGCTGAATATGTGGGCAGACGTCAACAACGGGCCAACGGAGAGATGGAAGTGTCCATCTCCGATTATTATGCAACACCTTCTTTCGATAAATATCTGACAGTATTTTTCATTCTCAAATGACATTTTAAAGTGTACAGAAGGATGTCGGATCTGAAAGAGTCAATTGAGGGGCCCGAATATTTAGCTACCACAAAAATGTTCAATTTGTTTATTTTCTTTGGCAATGTCAACTAGTAGAAGTGACTGGTATAGCGCATGCGACGCTTTTGGAGCTGAACTTTATGTGGAGTGACGAAAAATAAACTTTTTGGAAATACATCTCAAAATATATCAATGGAAGCTATAATCGAAAGGCATTTAATAAAGCTGCATTTTATCTGCGCAAGCGGGCAGGAGCAGTTTAATAAAGCCTCAGCTCCCTGTTGTATGTGAAATATCACCTCGTGAGTTTCAGCCAGCAGGGTTGACTTTTCGTGTGTGCGTGTACGTGTGTGCATGTGTCTCCCGCAATATTAAAATGAAATGCTACTGCCTGAACAAATTCATTTGTTTCACCGTGCTAATATGCTTCGATGTGTGTGCGCTATCCGGTTTGTGGGTAAACTGTGACTATTTTCAATTTGAGTCGTGTTGTGTTATTATGAATCACCTGATGAAAGAAATGAGATGCATAATTTAATGATGAAAAAAAAAAAATCATCTGTGGTTTCCTGCAGTAAAAAAAACAAACATAATTTTGGCTGAATTTTACACTGCAAATAAATGAGAAAAACACGTGAAATTAGAAATAATCTCCTCCTGTCGAAGTAATAAATCAACAAATGAAATGCAATTAATCGGCGGCAACAGTTAATTCTTTGCGATTTAGGCCCTGTAGGTTTTGAATTTAAACATTTAAAATTGGCGGCGCATTTTCCTCTTAGGAGTGTGTTCGTTCCCATTTCCTCTCCAATTCTTCTTTTCCGATTTATTTTCCTTCTTTTGTTTGTCCGTACATAACCACATAAAGATCCCTCACCTGGCTGGCCGGCTCCGCTTTTAGGAGCATGCTGGAGGCCAATGTCGAGGCTTGATGAATGTAAAAGGAAAGCAAAATAGAAAATGGATGACGGAGCAAAGTGAACTGAAAGCTAAAACAGCAAAGTTGTCCCGCTGGATGGCTGAGCTTGCAGTGGATGAGAAAAATAAGGCAGCAAAGTAGATGAAAAACCGGAGCGGAAGTTGAAATGAGTTGAGGTGAAAAGTGGGAAAGGAAGTTAAAGTTGGACACGTGCTGTTAGGGCTGGGAGTCTTTGACTGTCTCACGATTCGATTCGATTACGATTTTTGGGTCTACGATTCGATTCAGAATTGATTCTCGATTCAAACGAATTTCAATTCAAAATTCTTTGATTGACAAACCATTTCTGCTTCAATTTACAGATATGCACAACATTGTTATGATCTACTCCAGTCTGCGTTGCAAGACAATCCAAATAGAGACATTAGTGTCTTTGTTTTTTTGTTTTGTTTTTTTTGTAATTTAAACATTTATTCATTTTGTATTGTAAGTGCTTTTTTTCCCACAAAAACAGCATGTGGGCTACAACTGCCTTCATTTCAAATTTAAATAAAATCGATTTTTGGATATTAAATATCGATTCGATTCGATTATTAAATGAGAATCTCGATTCTTTTATGAATCGATTTTTTTTGGCACACCCCTACATGCTGTACTTGAAAATGTATAAATGGCTGCTGTGTGCGATGCCACCGAAACCAAAACTATGCGTGTGTTAATGAGGACTTTAATTACGAATGTGACTGTGAAAAATCATCAATCATATTACAACAGCAACATGTGGCAATATTCCTTGACAGTTGCAATTCTTTATAGTTGTTTTTGTATTCATGATTCCGTAAATTTTTCTTAAAAATTGAATGAGTTCATTGTTTGTTTTTTTCCCCCCCACTGGTCTAAATAATAATAATAATAATAAATACTGTTACTGCCTACCACATTTTTTTAAAGTATTTTCTTAAAGCAATGTATTTGTCTTTTGAAATTATTTTTCGTTTTGTCATGTTTGTGATCTGTTTTTATTTTATTTTAATTACTGGTGAGTCCATAATTTTTGCTAAGGATTGTAGACTTTTGAAGGAAGGTTACCATTCATATAGTTAAAAGCTTTGAAAGAGTGCATACAAATAAAAATGTGATTCCCGTCTGTGCCTCATGCCAAACTGAAACCGAATCGTATTCACGTTTACGAGTAATTGTACTATATTACACACCGATTGCCGTTGATATAGCAAATAAGTGTGCCGCAATCGCTCCAGAATCGTTCAATGCCCCGTTTTAAATGGTGTGCCGTGATGGGATTTTTCAGAAAAGCTCCGGTGCAGAAGACTGAGCTGTGACAATCAAAAGTATGGAATCAACTGAGCACTTGGACACGTACCTAATGGCAGCATCACTTCGATGACTGCACACTGATTGGGCCACGGATCAGTGAAGCAAGGTATTCATAGTGAATAACAATAAGTGAAGATTGAATACTACAGCACGGAGAAAATGGAGGGTCTGTGTCTCAAGTTCTGGGACACAAGTCGAATGTTGTATGGCGTCTCGTTTCGTGTTGTGTAGCCAGTTAATCGAACGCACGACGTGCTGTTAACTGCTGCGTTTTATTTTCAGCGTGTGTAGGACAAGAACAACAATTTGCATACACGTTGCATAGTTACTTTTAAAACCAAGTAATCAGTAACGCAATTTAGTTACTTTTAAAACCAAGTAATCAGTAAAGTAACTAAGTTACTTTTAAAACCAAGTAATCAGTAAAGTAACTAAGTTACTTTTTCAAGGTAACTGCGGCAACACTGTTGGTTGCTGTTTGGTCGCTTAGCAACCGGCGGCAAACACGGGCAAGTTTGCTACATGACCACTGTTGTGAGTGTGTTATCCTGCGCCGTGCCCCCACAATGGTGAAAATGCAGCTATGGTTATTATCATGATATTTTCAGGACCCTCCAGCTGGTTTTTAATTGTCTCGCATCACATCTAGGGACTGTTTTTTTTTTTTTTTTCTAATGTTATTGGAGACCGAGACTCCCTCCAGAGCAGGAGTTGTTAACTCCTCTGCGTCCAGACTGCAAATTAATTGCGCTTGTATGCGACTGCCGGCCTGGCAAGTTTAAATGCTCGGATTTTGTTGCCTCCTCGGTCAGTATCGTGCTCGCTAATGTCGGGTTCAGCTGTTTGGTTTGGTTTTGTTTGGCGATTAAAGCTCAACAATTTGTTCATATTGCAGCAAACCCACGCGTGTTTTTCCTCTGCAGATGTATTCATTTGATTCATTTGTCGTGTTTTGAAAAAGATCAATTCTTGTAGCCCTGTGCTGCGCAACGGCGCAGTCAGAGTAGAAGAGAGATGACAGACTGCTGATGTCGACACAGTGATGAGATCAAGTCTGTTTTATAGGCGCACGGTGGGCCGGTAATGGCAAAATACCAGACCATGCTGATGCCGGCGATAAGCCTCTGATCTCATCAGCGTCAAGAATACGCCGAATACCAACTGACAGTCTTTGAGACCAGCTTGCATATTTTAGGCTTTTTTTTTTTTTTTTTTTCGCCCCCCAACAAATGTGCAATACACATTTTAAACTTGCAGAACAACACTAAGCCATATCGACAGCAACATGCATTTAGACATTTTAACTCATTCACTGCCATTGACGGAAAAAGACGTCAAATGATGTTTTTTTTTTTTTTTTTTTTTTTCCTCTGGTCTGGCAATGAATGTGTTAATATTGAACTGATTAGCTAACTTTCTAATTGGTGGAATGCTGAAAGCATTCCCACACATGTTATTTGGCTTTTTATTATCAACACTTTTTTTTTTTTTTTTGCCGTGCTTGTTTGCTTGCTTCCAAAATTCACGCCATCTTGGGAACATATCGTCTGATTTCGCAGTACTTTATAGTATTTTCACAATTTAATGTTAAATATCAACTTTTTCAATGGGACTGACACTGAACTTTTTCTAAGTCCCACTTTCCACGCCCACTTCCATACATACAACTTCTCATCACTACCAGCTCTGTGATACTGCTCAGTGGCACACTTGGCAAAATGCATTGTCTACTAAACAGGAGGTCGCGGGTTCGAATCCCACCTCTGACTGTATATTGCAAATGCATCCATGGCAATTATGCTTGAATAAACATTCATCCAGTAAACATGTGTCTTGCCCTCTCGATGCTTCCCGCGCTGAACCAAAACAGTCTTTGTTACCCTCCTCGTCTTATTGTCAGGAGCTGCGGGCAATTGAGATGAAGTGCAGATGCAGGAAAGCGTGCAACTACTAGGGCAGAAATGTGTAAGTTTAAGTTCTTGGTGGCTGGAGCTCATCTGTAAGGACTTTTGTGGTCCAGTTAAAAAAACTAAACAAAAAAACAACAATGGAAAATAGTTGTTGGAGCGATTGGCGTTTGCTTGCCGGCTTTTGTCAAGGTTCCCATGAGCAAGACGTTGTCGCCTCGCGCCGGCTCAAGAGTTGCATCACTTCGGAATCTCGTTTTGCATGCCTGGTACACAAAATACACAACAGAGTGCGAGATGAATTTCCCTTATGGTATTAAAATGAGTCAAATGAATGAAAACAGTTTTTTTTTTTTTTTTTTTTCTCCTGCCAGCGAAAATTCAATTCACTGAAGAGCAAAATTAAAAGTTAGGAACATGAATGCTGGGGAGGTAGCTGATAAATAAATGAATGAATGACATGCACTGCCGAGACCAGTAATGACACTGGACTAATCGTAAAAAAAAAAAAAAAAAGATAGTGAGGTGCTAGATAGTTTGCCACTTGTGTGAATGTTGCATATGTATGTGGCTGATCTAGTACAACAAACTTATTAATTTCTTATTTTGGAAGAAGGCTGGCTTGAGTCATGAAAAGTGTTGGGATAAATTGTAATGTATTTGTGTTGTGAATGAATTTATTGTTCTACAGCACATAACAGAGTCCATGCATCGTTTTGGGCACCGTTTTCATTGAAACATAGAATGAAAGGGAAAACAATCTTTTTTTTTCTTTTTTTTTTCCCCCCCATGAATTGTTATAAAAAGTAAGAATACACCGCTTGTTGACATATTCTTCGGCAGTATCCTCAGGCATTAAAAAAAAAAGAAAAAAGCCTGCTTTAGATCTGCATATGTTGCCTCGAGCTTAAAAAATAAAAAATAAATCACTGTCTTCATCACAAAAACTTCCCATGAAGTGAGCAGCTCCTGACAAAAGCAACTGAATTCATAAATGCTTGTAACCAGGAAAGACAAAAAGTTGCTTGAGCAGTTCATTACGATGGAAGCAAGTTGCCCCGCCTCCGATGGTGCCACGGAGCTGGAAAACTCGGAGATGTCGTGCACAAATCAACAATTAGATGACAAAAGTGTCAATGCATGACGTGATGTCAAAACAAAGCACGTTGGCGCTTGAATTGTGTCTTGGCACCGCAAGCTATTTTACTCACGATGCTGCAAACATATTTGCTGCTGTGTGCACTGGTTTGGTCCAAACAATGTTAGAAAATCGGCAACATTGTTCATCGTTTTCCAAAGAGAAAGCAGGTGCGTTATTTTGATTCAAATCAACTCAACTCAACTTTATTTATAAAGCGCTTTAAGAACAGGCGTTGCTGTATACAAAGTGCTGTACATAAATATCAGGGCAGTAAACGAGAACAAAGCAAACATTTTGAAGTGCAAATACAGGTTTTTTTGTTGTTGTTTTTTTTACAAGTAAATGCATTTTACATCAGTAAATAAATAAGAAACAGTGAATAAAGATATAAATAAATACAACAGTCAACACAAAGACTGCAATCTGATTCCATGGGAGACTAAACAAGTCTGGAAAGATTTACTGTTTACAAACAAAAATTCGAAGGATTTGGACAATTCAAAATTAGACAAGTGCACTGAATGATAAAATAATGAATCATTGCACAGTGTATACTAGTTCAAATGACTTGTCTCAAAAGTAAAATTACGACCCTCTGCACCAATCCTTACGTGACATTATAAATTGCTACTAGGTAACACTTAAAGCTTTACTAGTAGCACTAGAAGCATGCATGTCAACTAATGCATTTTTGCCTCATTAGTAATAGAAATTAAACCCTTAAATCTTTTGACTCTGTACAGATGTCCAACTAATCCACCGTACTGTGCAAAAAATGCAAATGTTACCCTCCCCCCCCAAAAAAAAGCAAAGAAAAAGAGCTAATGATCCCCTGTCATTATCTGCCAACCGTCTTTTTCCGTTTGGATCTTCTCTTGTCTCGTCGGGTTCCAAGGACAAGATCCAAAGTGTTTTCCGCATGGTTGAGTACCTTGGCTGTCTGCTGGCCTCCGTCGAGGAACAGCATGTGACACCAGGGTGAAAAGAAGGCCAGCAAGTATTGCCAGTGACCCTTTACATCTATTTCGCCATCTGTTCAAGAGCTTTCACTTTTCAAAATGACATCCGGAATCGTCTGCGCCGGCTGTCACTCACTGAAACCGCAAACAACTCGTTTCTATTTTTCTCGCTCGACAACACGTTTGTTAATATTTCATGTTTTTTAAATGATTTCACAGTTCTTTATGAGAGAGTGAATGAATGTGTCGACCATATTACCACCCCCATTTAAGTGGCTTTATGTGATTGAGTGACAAAGCAGGCCTGGACTTGCTAACTGACCCCCAGTAACTCTTGTTTCAATGATTGAGACCAAATTTGATCCATTTCTCCGGCTCCCCTATTAGCCAACAGCCAGCAACAGCTAGTGGAAGATTCCCAGCATGTCGTCATTGCAGAGTCTGTCCAGCAAGTGCAAGGGGCAACTATTCGAGAGTAAACGCCTTTCGTGAGCAGATTAGCATCCTCTCGCATTCGACTGCTCTTCTGTGTAGTCGCCAAACTGTCAAACAATGACAGCAAAAAATATGACATTTTGAAATCGTGATATTGAAAGTCTGTCACAGGCTCTAAAATGCGAATATTTAGTCTTCAATGAACGTGAACACATTTTGTTTTTGTTTTTTTGCAAAACAAGACATTTATGGCTGCCTGAAAAAAAAGTGATCAACATTTTTTCTCATTTTCTGGCACGTTTTGAATTAATCAGCATCGCAGTTGTTCCCAAACTTAGCAACGTGTGCCATCAAAATTCTGATCAAAACACGGGACCAGAATCACTTCCCAGATGATTCAGAAATATATGCAAAGCAAAACAGTGAGTAAAAATTATCATCATAGAATAGAGTGGGTTTGTTTCCTTTAAAGGTGAAATCCCCCCCCCCCAAAAAAAGGTTATTTCAATGAAATGTCTATGCAGCCCCACTGCAAACACGGTATTCTGATTCATATTGTGTTTGCGGAATTTGAGATGCAGAAAAATCCACCCAGTTTTATCCATCTTAGGTGGCAGCCATTTTTTTTTTTTTTTTTTTTGCTGCATAGCTCATATTCCACAAACCACAATATTAATCAGAATGTCATCTCTAGTTAGACTAGAGTGGACACATACAGCAAGATTATTTTGAGGTTGACTTGCCCTTAGTAAACTAGCTAACATAACCGGTAACGGTATCAGTATCACACACTCTGTTTTAGCCAGAAAAGAAGCAAAAAAGAAGAAACAAAAAAAGTGAGACATGAGGTCACAGATGACAGTTTTTACTTTACGATACAAAGCGTATCTAAATGTATCTAAACGTCGACCTGAGCAGAGCTGCTCCATTCCACATGAAATACTTCCCAAATGATCTCTTGTCATGACTCTTTGTGACCAAAAGGGGGAAGCACAGTGGCACTTTTCAAGCTAAAAACCCTCGTATTGCTCTTACACTTTTCGTCTCTTTCATATCCTCGCATTTGCTCTGCGGCTTTCGGCGACAGAATTCTGAACATTTATCATTTGAACCATCTGTTAATGTCTCTTCTGTCTTGAGTCAATTCGACGGTGCCGTTTTGTGGTGCTGAAAGAACAGCGCCCTTCACGTGGAGGTGTGGGGGGGTGGGGGTGCCTCGTCTTTTGCAAGGTCAGCCTTCAAAAAAAAAAAAAAAAAAGAGCTTACAAACTCACCTTCTGTCTTTTAACACCTTTCTGCAGACTTATTTCAGTTAGTTCGGATCAAAGCCCCCACTAGACCAGAGGAGGGAGTGGGAGGACGTGGAGGAGGAGGAGGAGGCGGCGCATTCCTCCACCGGGAAAAGTGGAGTTGATCTGTCACATAAGCGTAGTAGCCCCTTACTCATATCTTCTTCTTCTTCTTCTTCTTCTTCTTCTTCTTCTTCTTCGTCCTCTCGGCAAACGGGATGCTGGAAAGCGACATCAAGCGAAGCTCGCATCTCCTCGTCTTCATTTCGTCTCTCGGTTAAGAGGAGAAAGCCAAAGTGGCTCGAGGCTTGTAAGCGTTTGTTTGTTTGTTTGTTTTTTTTTGTTCGTAGCAAAAGACATCTTCGAATGCGGTGAAGAGCAGAAGACTGTCAACATTTTTGTTTTGTTTTTTTTCCCCTTCATGGATTCAGGAAGAAAATTATGTTTCAAGAAAAGCTGACAGCACGTCTTAAAAAAGCAATATAAGTTGGGAGTCATGGTTGAACGTATTTTTGGAACGATCAGGCGGCATCTTTTGCTTTTCCCTGGAGCTGCATTTTGACACGTTTGGAATATAACGGAAGGGGAAGTGACTGCGACTCTTGCAAAAACGCATCGCGCACGAATTGACAATCTTGGGCAAAGTCGAAGTACCGTCATGACAAGCTGAGAATGATGGCAGCAAAGTTGTGTACCCCCCAAATTCCAAGCATCGGCGCTCCGTCGGATCATTCGTTCGTATTTTTCCCGTGTGAAAGTCTCACGCTCGACGCATTTCGGGATATGCGTTAAAAGTGTCGCGACTGCTCCAGAGTGATGCGCGGACCTCAGAACCGACCGGTGTCAAGTCATATTCGAGATTCGAGAGAAGAGCCCAACAAAAAAGGGGAGAGGCTTCATCCATTCGTTTCTTGAATCCAGAAAGTTCGGCCACAGGTTCTGATCGAGTGGGGCTTTTTTTTTTTTATTTTTTTTTTTTTTTTTGGCAGAGCGGGAACGAGAGGACGCGACCTCCTGCTGGGGAAACGTTGAATCGGCTGCAGTAAGTGAAGAAATTAAGAGGAGACGCGTTGGATTATTCCAAAACTAAACGTATCAACATCCCGATCATTGACATCCATTTGGAGACTGAACTCGAAGCTCACCACGTAGCAGGTAAGATGCTGTCGCGTTTTATTTATGTTATTTTTTATTTTGAATTTGTCACGTGGCTCACGTGCGCTACTCGACAAGTTAAGCGTGTGCGTGTGTTTGCCGTGTATGTTAGTGATAACGACCGATAAAGTGAGCAGACGTGACAGAGCCCGTTTGCAAATAGTGCTCGTTCGTGCTTGTGGGGAAAACAACAAATTAGAGTGATACATTAAAAAAAAAACAACAACCGCAAAAATAAAAAATAAAACAGATTTTCAAAAGATTTCTCGTTATCAATATTGTGCTCCTGCTCCCCTTAAATCAGTCGCCAGCATTGCTGAAGGGGCAACAAAAGGTCACAATATTAGGTACACATTTGCACAGAGAACTCATCCATTATGTCATAAAATAAAATAAAAAATGAGATTTAATTGACAGTCAGATATTGAAGTACAAATGTTATGTGGGGGGGAAAAAAAAGGTCTTTTTTTTTTTTTTTTTTCTGCACATGTGAGCCCATGCAACCCTTTTCATGACGATTTTTTATTTTTTTTTTCTGGGGGGTCAGATTTAGGTGTGACACCTCCAAAACAATATGCATGTTTGTTTATTTACCAGCAGGATATTGCACTGCATCACACAGTGAGAGCTGCGAGTTCCTAATATTTCCCCCCTCAAGTAGCTACTTTACATCCCAAACATATGTCAGGATGATGCAGATGTGTACACCAATGATAAACTTCTACTACATAGTAATCTGACCATGTCAAACAAAACAAGACCATTCTTTAATTTGATGCTATTGGACCTTGAAGTACATTCTTTCTTCATTTTACATATTCGTAAACCTTCAAACATTCATTGTGTTACGTTGCAAAAACGCCACCAAAACGGCACGCTTGTTGCTGTTTTTCCATTCGGTCAACCGGCAGTGAAAGACAAAGCAGCTTTTTTTTTTTTTTTTTTTGGGGACCCACTGTATAATTTTGCCATTTGTTCAAGTCTTCCAAATACAGACGCTGTTTGTCTGAGTGCTTTACAGCCCAGCAGGTGTTTTCCTCTTCCTCCCCACTCTCTCCGTGTCCTCTCCTCGTGCACGAGCATTAGAAGGAGTTTCTGTTCAGAAGAGAACAGAAAGAGTGTGTTGCTCTCATGCAATGGTGTGTATGCATGTCAGGTGGATCGTACAGAGGGGATGAAAGATGTGTGTCGCACAGCCGTGTGACTCTTGTCACACAAACAAGGGTGGGATTCTGCTTTTAGCGGTAAGGTGCAGTTTGTTGTCAGATGGTGTCATATACATTTGACCAGTAGGTGCCTTACCTATCTGTCTGTCTGTCTGTCTGTCTGTCTGTCTGTCTGTCTGTCCGTCCGTCCATCCATAATATATACATTTATCTATTTTTACGCTAGGCTAACTACTTAGCATTGATCTGTTTTTCAAGCTAAGCTAACCCACATCTATCTATCTCTCTATCTATCTATCTATCTATCTATCTATCTATCTGTCTGTCTGTCTGTCTGTCTGTCTGTCTGTCTGTCTGTCCGTCCGTCCATAATATATACATTTATCTATTTTTACGCTAAGCTAACTACTTAGCATTGATCTGTTTTTCAAGCTAAGCTAACCCACATCTATCTATCTATCTATCTATCTATCTGTCTGTCTGTCTGTCTGTCTGTCTGTCTGTCTGTCTGTCTGTCTGTCTGTCTGTCCGTCCGTCCATCCATAATATATACATTTATCTATGTTTACGCTAAGCTAACTACTTAGCATTGATCTGTTTTTCAAGCTAAGCTAACCCACATCTATCTATCTATCTATACAACATAAATGCTCGTCTTAAAATACTAGAGTAAAGTAAAAAAAAAAGAAAGAAAAGAAAAGTAAGAAATAAACCAAAAAAAAAAAAAGTGAAGAGGATGTAATGGATTAAAGGAGTACACATTGTGGAGGTACACATTAAAAAAAGAAAGGATGTGGGCGATAAAGGGCAGAGAGTAGCTAGTGAAGTGATGTTGAGAGGAACAAAACAGCAGTTTCTCCAAAAGAATGCAGAATGGATGAACGAAGCGATGCCGGAAGATGCATCTGAAGACTGGCGGGGAGAGCGTGTCGCGATGACCGAGACATGACAGAGGAGGTCAGTCGGGTGGCCTAAAAGAGGCAGCAAGGATGAATGGTGGATCCAGACGGTGCAATCGGTCACAAATTGTTGTCTTGACCCCATTATTATTTGGTGGAAGTAACTGAAGTCAACGGTTAAAGCTTTGCGGATCGGAATTTTGTGCACAGGTTCTAAATTTCTTACTTCCCGTCAGCTCATCCTCACAAACTGTCGTCTCCCTCAGTCTCCAACCTCTTACTGTGGTTGCCAAATTTGACATTTTCATGAAATGATAAATGCATGTAACCAACTCATCTTTAAAAAGTGTCTTCCTTTCCAAAAGTTAAAGAGTACCATTAAAAAATAGATAAATAATAATAGAAGTAACCAATAATACAGTTGTCCCTCTCTGTGTCATTTATGATTTTATTATTATTTTTATTTAGTGTTGTTCCGATACCCATACTGGTATCGGAAGAGGTGCCGATACTAAATTAAAACAGTGGTATCCGTATCGGTGACTACTCACAAGTAACATGCCGATATCAAACGTTAATATTAGGATTTTGGATGCAGCTTCTTGTGTCTTGCTCGTGCACGACATTCATTGATATGTGACATGCTCATCCTATTGGCCCTTGAATGCTCTGAACCAATGGCAGGACAGCTTTTTCATGTTGAGGAAAAAAAAAACCTTAGGTATCGGTATGGTATCGGTATCGGCCGATACTGCAAAGCTGTGTATCGGAATCGGTATCGGGGGGCCAAAAAATGGTATGGGAACAACACTATTATTATTATTATTATTATTATTATTATTATTATTATTATCTGCATGGACGGTTACTACAGAGCAGTAAGTGTGAACCAGGAGGAAAGAGTGCATAAGACGGACAAAGTGTCCAAAGTTTAAGATAATTTCACACATAATAAAAGACGCTAATATGCAATATGCCTATTTCAACATACCAGTACTTCTAGTGGTCTATAAATCACTGAATGGCTTCAGAAATACGAAATACTGATTGAGTATAAACCCAGTCGGGGCTCTGAGATCTGTAGACGGGTCAATCAGTGGAGCTCAGCGTTCAAAGCAAACATGGTGAAGCTGCATGTACCCATTATGCTGCATACAAATGGAATAAGCGGCCAACAGGAAGTGAAGTCAGCCCTGATTTTTAAATGCTTTTAAATTCAGGTTAAAGCCTTCCTATAGCTTTGATTAAGGTCTTGTAAGCATGTTTAAATGAAACCATTTTTCATAAAAGAAATACATGATTTTTTTTTGCTAGGTCCTATCGTCGTCACAAAAATATGCATCTCAGTAATTTCGAAATGCATTTTTGATCAAAGTCATGATCCACAATGGCCTCGAGAGAGATGATGCATTCATGTGAAACTGTGACATTTGGTGTCACGCATGTCGCAAGGATCAAAGCTTCTTCGTATTTTGTCACAGAAAGTTTCTTAAAAATGATCAGTGGCATTTTTTTTTTTTTTTTTTTTTTTGCAGAGGCAGTTTGGCATTTTCTATGGGGGGTTAATTGAATATTGAATAGTGTTTTAAGACACAATCTGTGTTTGTATTTTAGACCCTTTAAATCAACCTAATTTTGTACTTCCACTTAAAAGGATATTTTTAAGAACATTTTTTATTTTGTATTTTTTTATAGCTATAGGATACAAAAAGTAGGGATGCAACAATAAAGGCAATATGGCGTTATTAAAATGCCACAATATATCTGTAAAAAAAAAAAAGTCAGGTTGTTTTCCATTTGTGCAGTTCCAGCACCCTCTTGTAGATTTTAAAGTAGATTTTCCCAAAGTCCTGGATTGGCAAGCAACCGGTTCAGGGCGTACCCCGCCTACTGCCTGAAGCCAGCTGGGATAGGCTCCAGCAACCCCGCGACTCAAGTGAGGAAAAGCGGTTAAGAAAATGAATGGATGGAAGATTTGTCAGCTGGGACAAGCTCCAGTTAGCCGCAACATTAATGAGGACAAGCTGTTGAGAAGATGATGGATGGAAAACGTAACATCAATGATTTAATTAGCATCAGAAATGTACATTTAATGTTGAACAACTTTAAGCAAATTTGTATTTCTATCTGTCTCTGTTTTGCAGCAATTAGCATTAGAATATAGCTAAGTTTCAACATTATTCACAAATCTGTTTCAAACTGTGGGTATAAAAGAGCTTTTCGCAAAATGGCTCTGGTTGATCTCTTATACTCTGCTGCCACCTGCTGGCCGTTTTTGTAATAACTACCATTGTTTCAACCATTCTCTTCGGTTCAGAGGCATCAAAGCTTTCTATATGCTCTAGCATAAAAAAATAAAAAAATAAGGTTAAAAAACTTATAAATACGTCTTTGGGAGCATGGTAATATTTAAAATAGGACGTATTTATACGTTTTTGGGAACAAATAAGTTAATAATAGTGATGTTTAGGAGGTGCTCAAGTAGATCAATGAATGACATTTCAATGAGGATTTTTTTTTTGTTTTTTTTTCTTTGATATACGAACAAATTATGAGCTTGGTCATCAAGCAACCAAATTCAACTTGCGGTGCCACTGTAGATAGCAAACATGATTACCCTTCAATTACACAAGAGGAAATGAAAGTATTCATTGAACATGCATATTTTGGACTGACGACGTCAATCGTAACGCAACAAAAGAGAATTGCTTGCGGGGGTGTTGCTCTTTGTTGCAAGACAAAAAGTCCAAAGCGCTCCGCCGCTTCTAAATCTGTTGCCGCAGCGAACGGTAGTAAAAGGTTGCTTGGGGGGTGTTGTGGCGCCTGTAGGTCAGTTCACAGCAACGTGGAGGACAAGCCGAGTTCAGAACGGAGCCCCGCAGCTGATAAGGACTTGGTGATTCAGTATTTCCTGTGTCAGAAGTGTGGCTGTCTGCTGACAAAGGGTTTGGATGACGATCCTGCACTTGAAGGTTGATTACATGTGAAGTGCTGATTCATTGCTAAGGATATTTTTCTTTCGCCTTCATCCTTGTCAGTGTGAAGTGGGTAAAACTTTGGCTGTGTTGCGGAATTGCCACCTAACGACGACGAGATATAAATAGTTGCTGTAAAGCAGCGGTGTCCAAACTTTTTCCATTTGAGGGCCACATCCAGAAAATCCGAAGGACGCAAGGGCCACATAATGATATGAAGAGAAATTGTGTTTCGTCCTAAAAATTGTACAAATAATTTATTGGTGCTTTTGCATATTTAGAAAAATGCTACAGTATATAAACCAATTTATTTGTAATATGGCAGTAGGGTTATAATAGTTTCGGAATTTTTCATTTTAGTTAGTTTTTATTAGTTTTCAGGTTGGTTTAATAAATGCTTAGTTTTAGTTTAGTTTGAATTAGTTTCAGTATTAGTATTAGTTGTTTTTTTTTGTAAGTGTGTATTATCAGTCTTGTGCGCAATATTTAAAAAAAAAAACACTGTGTTAGCGACGTCATCTGAAGGTGCTTTTCTATTGGCTGCTGATAGATGACATCACTTCTGTGTGACATACTTTCAAACGTGATTATTCCGGTTGATGTCAGAATAAATTTACTAAAAATCACACCATTTATTTGTAATATGACCGTAGGGTTATTATAGTTTCGGAAATTTTCATTTTATTTTTTATTTTTTTTTTATTTTAGTTTTTTTTAAATTTAGTTAGTTTTAATTAGTTTTCGGGGTGTTTTTTTTTTTTTTTTTTTAATTAGTTTTAGTTCTTTAATAAATGCTTAGTTTTAGTTTAGTTAGTTTCAGTATTAGTTTTAGTTTTTTTTTGCTATTTTTAATGTGTATTACTTGTGGGCATTATTTAAAATGACGTCATTATTCCGTTTTATATCAAAATAAATCTACTAAAAATCACATTTCAAATCTTCCTCAAAGGCTCATGCATTAAATTAATTACCAAAGACTATAACAAAGGACATGTTTGCTATAATTATAGTTAGTTTTATTTTTTTTATTTTTTATTTCTTTTAAAAAGCATCTTCGTTTTTACTTTATTTCGTTAACGAAATTGTTGTTTTGAATTTTAGTTTTTTCGTTAGTTTTAGTTAATGGCACTGATACCCTCCCTTCTTACTTTAACCATCTCCAAACATTTTTGTTTTTAATCAAATGCCATTTTGAGCATATGTCGCGGGCCACTAAAAAATGGACGGCGGGCCGCAAATGGCCCCCGGGCCGTGGTTTTGACACCGCTGCTGTAAAGGCACTATACAAACAGTGTGGAGGTGTCATGGAATGCTGTCCAGCTCCATCGCTTTGTGTTGCTTCCCCGACAGGCTCCCTGGCAGTATTCGCCTTCTTGGCGGTCACACTGTCTGGACTGCAACTATTAACTGTCCCTGTGTTCGTCATTCTCTTTCTCAATTTACTTGACGAAAGAGGAAATGTGCTTAAATGCGATTGGATCCCTGAGTGAGAGGACGTTTTTCATCTGCATCCAGGGTTAGAGAAGTTGCGCAAACCTTGGCAATGGAGCAGAAACACACCAAAAGGATTTTTTTTATCTTGCTGGTGGAGATTTCAACTTCAACTTTTCAACTTCCATTTTGTAAATTGGAATGTGTACTCACCTGCGTTGAAAGCTTTGTGCCTACACATCACTTGAAAAATCACTGCTCAAAGAGAAGTGACATTGTCATTTTCGAAATTAACTCATTCACTGGCAGCCATTTTCACATTTCGCAATCCCGTTCGCTCCCGACTGTTTTACTGTATTTTGACTGATTTTGCAAGGCCCACAGAATATTGTGTTCAATTGCTCTAAAGCATGGAACCTATCAAAAGAAAGATTAAAGTCTCTTCTTTCATCAGGAAAAAAAAAAAGTATGTTTCTATCTGTTTCCGTTTTGCAGCAATTAGCATTAGAAGAGAGCTAAGTTTCATCAGTTTTCACAAATTATTTCAAATTGTAAGTAATTGAGCTTTTTTTCTAGATGGTCCTGGTTGATCTCCTTTGCTCTGCTGCCACCTGCTGGCCGTTTGTGTAATAACTACCATTTCTGCAACCGTTCTTTGCAGTTGAGAGGCTGCATCAAAGCCTTCTGTATGCTCTAGCATAAAAAAACAAAAAACAAAACCGTATAATTACGTCTTTGGGACACTTAGAACATTTAAAACAACGTATTTATACGTTATTGTGAGCAAATGAGTTAAGAGCATGTCACACCTCAAAGATATTCACTGCGGGATTTATTGGTAATTGTCATTTAGTCATCACCATCCTATAAATCTGACTAGGATGGGAGACTAACAATACCAGGAAGAATTATCGTTGCTGATGCCAGTCTGATTTCAAGGTATCGGTACTTGTCGAGGCTGCGGATACCAGCTACCGATACTTAAGGCAAACAAAATATGACACTGAATAATGTCTGAAGGAATTGAAAGATTGTAATTGCATCGAAGAGGAGATCTTGAGGTCAGATTGTGGTAAATTAGAACTGTTTTTTTTTTTTTTTTTTTGGCTCAAAAAAATGAGAAATCCAATATTTTTATTTTTATTTTTTTTTATCTCATCCATTCAACTGTTTTTCATTTTTAATCAGTGCCAAGTATTAGTTGATTGCCGCAATCACACACTATCACTGCCACTTGCGTTTTTTTTGTAAACCGAACAAGAATACAAATACTGTACAGGAGCAAGCAAGTTCAATATACTGTACAAAATAAGATCCGCCCTCTGCTTTTGATATGCAGCCCCCTCCTCTTCATCAGTGTGGCTCTCCAGTACAGCCCTCAGCAAATCTACCCGTGTCTGTAGCCTCTCCTTAGTTTGACGTAACGTTCCCTGACAGGCCAGTCCCGATGGATCGTGATCAAATGGAGTCATCGTGTACACACAGCAGCAACAGCTTGCGAACAACAACAGCAGCCGTAATATGGCGAAGATCAGCGTCTTGCCAAAATCATTTGACATATTTCTCTGCTCATTCGACTTCATTACCCAGAAAAAAAAAAAAAAAAAAAAAAAAAAAAAAGTAAATAAGTAGGTAGCTTCAAAGGAACAGTTGAGGTTTGTTCAGGAATGTTGAACATAGTGAAAAACATTTTTTTTTATTGTATTTCTTCAAAGTCCACTGGGATACGCCCAAGCTCATCTGCGAGCCAGAACAGAATAAGCGGTATGAAAAATGGATGGCTGGGCAGGTGGATGGATATTTTCTAATAAAGCTATGGAAGGAGTAGCGTGCTTCATGAGGTCACGTGACACCGTTCTTGCCCACTTATTGGTCGATGCGATGTTTTCTCAAGTTAAGTGTGTGCGGAGCTGTGATGAGATTGTGATGAGCACCCCACAACACAATATGACCAAAAGTGTTAACTCATTTACTCCCAATAACGTGTAAATATGTTTTTTTTTTAATGTTCCAAGTGTCCCAAAGACATATTTTTACGTTTTTATATTTTTTAATGCTAGAGCATACAGAAGGCTTTGATGCAGCCTCTCAACTGCAAAGAACGGTTGCAAAAAATGGTAGTTATTACACAAACGGCCAGCTGGTGGCAGCAGAGCAAAGGAGATCAACCAGGGCCATGTAGAAAAAAAAAAGCTCAATGACTTACAATTTTAAATAGATTTGTGAAAACTGATGAAACTTAGCTCTCTTCTAATGATAATTGCTGCAAAACGGAAACAGATAGAAACATACTTTTTTTTTCCCGATGAAAGAAGAGACGTTAATCTTTCTTTTGATCGGTTCCATGCTTTTATAGCAATAGAACACAATATTCTGTGGGCCTTGCAAAATCAGTCAAAATCCAGTAAAACAGCCGGGAGCGAACGGGATTGCGAAATGTCAAAATGGCGGCGAGTTGAATGAGTTAAAAATGCCTGATTTTTTTTTTTTTTTTTTAAATCTTTATGTGTGGGGTCTGACAGGAACCTATTCCATGTTCAGGAGTGACTTTAAAAACGATCTGTTAACCTCTTTGTCCTAGGAGGAAACTTTTTCTCCGCGGCCCGAGCGAACGGCAAATAGAAAAAGTGTTTGGATGTCTGCCTGTGAAAATAAGAAACAACGGAGGCCTCTTCTATCCCAATGCGTCCCATTCCCCAATTGTTTCTCTTTCCCTCTTTCCTTTCTTCAGCTTCTGCTCTTTTCCCATTTATCTTTGTCAGCCTGTGTTCATAGTAGCCATGACTTTATTAATGGACAGAGAGGAGAAAAGAAACGGTACGGAGTGGCTGGTTACAGTGGACTGAGCGCTAAAGAGATTCATGCGGTTTCTATAGAAGAAGGGAAAAATAATAAGTCATTTGTAAATGTCACACTGTGATATACAGTTGTGGCAAGAAGAAGAAGAAGAAAAAAGAAATGTGGAAAACCGGCTGAAGTGCATGGCTGCACTGTGTTGCTGCAGCTGGAACATTATCATGCGGAACAGCACCTCCGTTTGGGCCAGCGAAGTCCACAGTGGCACACGGCGGCGGCGGCTCCGCAACTGTCCGAGTAAGCCGATAAGATTGCGCCTTTTCCTGCCAGAAGGTGCACGAGGGCTTTTCCATTTGAAGTTTCGCCAGAGTCGAATGTCGCGGATCAGCGAGTCACACGCTCAACATGAAAATGTTATTGTTGGACCTTTTCAAGCAACTGAGAGTTTGGCTTCATCCTTGAAGACGTCCGGTCTTCATCCGGAATTTGGCTCGCACCGCAATCCAACACGAGTCAGACTTTCGGCGAGGCTTGCTGGGGCCGCCAGGCCGCTGTCGCTCGCCAAGATGCTCCCTCGCCCACGCCAAATAACAATTTTGGTGGGAGGCTTGCGAAGTTTGGTCGATCTGAGTCACCGTAGTTTGTGTTGCTTCAAAATGCACACGCTTCGGCTGCATTCGATGCTATAGCGGCATCTCGTGCTCACTTATTACACACTGTGCCTTTGAAGAAAAAATACAGTCATGCCTGTTTTTTTTTTTTCAGATTTCATTGTATTTCATATTTTTATTAGTCAAGTACAGTATTTTCTATATACCGTATTTTCCGCACTATAAGGCGCACCTTCAATGAATGACGTATTTTCAAACTTTTTCCATATATAAGGCGCTACAGTAGAGGCGGGGTTACGTTACGCATCCATTAGATGGTGCTGCGCTAAAGGGAATGTCAACAAGACAGTCAGATAGGTCAGTCAAACTTTATTAATAGATTACAAACCAGCTTTCTGACAACTTTATTCACACCCAAAATGAATAAACAGCTGTTTTATTATTTTCTCTGAGCTAAAGTATTAGTATTAGCTAGCGATCCAAGATGGCGGCATCTTCTGCCGATCGTGCAGGGTCACCGAAAGCGTCTTGACAGCGAGACCTGTTGCGGCTCAATATCGATCCATATATAAGGCGCACCGGATTATAAGGCGCATGGTCAGCTTTTGAAAAAATTGAAGGCTTTTAGGTGCGCCTTATAGTGCGGAAAATACGGTATGTATGTGTGTGTGTGTATATATATATATATATATATATATATATATATATATATATATATATATATATATATATATATATATATATATATATATATATATATATATATATATATATTCAAGTTAACTATTTATGTAGTTCAAAAACATGACATGCAAAAATATGTTAAAACAGATCAAACAAAAATTGGTGTTCCCCGAGTTTATTCTAAAGGTTACCAGAATCCTTAAGAATGATGAAGAAGTATACACAAAAAATTCTGCAAATAAAATCGTGTTAATTGAAAATGTTGGCCACGTTGTGAACTTTGAAACTTCTTTCTCATTCTTATCAATTTGGGTTTTGCTGGGAAAGGCAAAAACCGGCTGATGCAGGATTCCTATTTTCTTCCTTTACCCGTTTGCACCATTTGCTCAGTTTTGTCAACTCACTCGGGTTCGTTTTGTTTCGCTGAAGGTATGTGTTGTGTTGTGACACATTTTTCAAACAAAAGCATGGCACAATTCAAAGGGGGATGCTGGAAAGTGAACTCCAACTGGTTTATGCAAACGTCGTCATCAGATCTAAACAGCAGTTCCGGACGGCGCATGCGCTTGTGAGGTCATCCCGCCTCTCTCAATAGATGCGTTCCTGGGAATATGACAAACGTGCAGAAATGAGGCCGCTTGTAATTAAGTTCTACATGTTGCAAATCTATTTGTGAAGCATTGCTTATGAGATCCACTGTATAATCACGTCGCCCCAAAAGGGAGCCTGCTTACTTAGCATTTAAATAGGTTCCTTCTCCCAACAAATGTGTTTGTTTGTGTGCGTGTGCGTGTGCTTGCGCAGCACAAATCTTTGCATGACACTGTTTCTTTATGCATGCTTCTCTTGCTGTGTGGAAAATATGTTAGAATGATTCTGTACATGTGCAAAGAGGACCTGTTTGCGCAATAACATCGTGCATGAGTGTGTAAGCAATAAATCTCGCCTTGACATTATTTCTGACGGCTCCCGCTGGATTATTGTAGTGTCGATAGAGCAGGTTTCAAAATGGGTGCAGAGGGAATATTAAGGAAAATTAAATGCGTATGAATGCGTGTGCGTGTGTGCTACTGATGCGTTATCATGAAAGCGAGAGTGACGCCGAGGGACGCACGATAATGCTATTTTCAACCGATACCGATAAACCAATCATTTAGAGCGTGCCGATGGCGATAACCGATAACTAAGCCGATAATTGCTCGATTCCTACAATAAGTCTTAACATGTAAAAATACATTGAAACATTGTGTAAACTTTAGGCAATGTTTCAATGTATGTAAAGCACCATGATGCTGAATTTGTTTGATATGAGCCACAACAAATGGACCAACGTGGCATGTCGATTATTATTGCCCCATTTCTTTATTATCTAGTTTATCTGTATGAAATCAAATTGGTTGCTAATTGCCGATAATTTTCGGCCAATTTCTCTTATTATCTGGTTTATCTTTATGACACCAAATTGACAATTGTCGATAATTATTGGCGAATTTTTCTATAATCTGGTTGATCTGTTTGACGTCAAATTGTTTGATAATTGCCGATAATTTTTGGCAAATTTCTCAATCTGGTTTATCTGCATGATGCCAAATTGGGTGATAATTGCTGATAATTTTTGGCAAATTTCTTTATTATCGGTTTTATCTGCGTGATGTCAAATTGGTTGATAATTGTCAATAATTATTGGCAAATTTCTTTATCTGGTTTATCTGTATGACACCAAATTTGCCGATAATTATCGGCCGCCGATATTATCGTGCATCCCTAGCGACGACGTATTGGGCTCACGATAACGCTTTCGGGGATGAATTCACATTACTTTAACATCCGTCAGTGGCAAATAAATCAGCGTGTTGTTGGTCGTGTCCGCGTGTACGTGTGAGATCGCAATTTTCCCACCGGGAAACGAAACAATCCGCTTCACGCGCACACGACTGAAATGAAACGTAATGTGTGTTTTGCCGACATCATCTCAATGTTTCCATTCTGTTCTGTCAATGTTGATTTAACTGAATATCCGCAGTGAACGATTTCTCCCCGGAGAATGGCAGTCGAATGGTATTGTTAGAAATGCAGTATATATTTCTTGGGGGTGTCATATTGGTGCGCTGTCCTTACAAATGTTATTTAAAACGGTATTCGATTCAACTCCTTCTGTAAAAACATGTAAATGATCTAAGGGGGGTTTAATATAAAATCTTGCCAAGGGTGCCACATTGGCCAGGTCAGATTCCACTTTTGTTCCCAAAATATGATATTAGAAGCGCTACGCTCATCATCACGTTTTTCCTCTTCGCCATCACTGGAACTCTTCAGACAAATACAAAATCAAAACACACTCGTGACGCTGATTGTAATGCTTGAGATGATCACTCAGCTGAGGTCCTTGAGTTTGTTGAGTTCTTGCAAGAGTTGTGTCAGTCACCAGAGCAAAAAGTTGGTTGTACTTTATAGTATTGATGTGGTGGTTTCATTCATGAAACGATGTGTATACTGAATACCTTGTCAGATATGTTTTTAATTTGTTAAATGTTCTATTTTTAGTGCCATTTGATGAGTGACGTGACGTCCTGCTTCTGTTTGTTCAATTTGTTCAAATTTGTCAGTGGACATTAGAATTATGTTATAAAGCTCATCAAGCACATTTTGGATTAAATACATAAATCTAGAAATGTTTCATATAATTCTGCCTTTTTTTTATTCTTTAGAAATTCAATACACGGCGCACAGAGGATTCTTATAATGCCTTTAAAGTAGGGGATTTTACGGATTTAAAAAAAAAAAAAATCTTTTGTAGCATATATTTCTCACTATTACATCACCATATAACTTTTGATCTGTGTCTACCTGCATATGCCATAAAAGCCTAATGGATTATGAAATGCAGGGTGTGAAGGGGGAAGGTCAACTGGGATTCAGTTTGATTTTAATTTGAAGAAGTAAGACGATGATTAACGTGATTTTTGCTGAGCTTGGTCATTTTCACCGTTGTTTGTAACTCTCATGATTATCATCTACAGCAGGGGTGTCAAACTCTTGTTAGCTCAGGGGCCACATGGAGGGAAAATATTACCAAGTGGGCCGCATAGGTAAAATAACGGTATATAACTTAACTCATTCACTGCCATTGACGGAAAAAGACGTCAATGTTAATTTTTTTTTTTTTTTTTTTTTGCTGGACTGTCAGTGAATGTGTTCAAAACAATTGCCGTCATTTATACGCAGATTTGTGGACCAGCCCTAAATTACGGCGCTCAACTGTAATCGTGTTGGTCTGAAAAATAACGCAAATGCAAATGGAACTAGGTGACACTTTGCCGGTTCCGGACGTGTTAAATCGACCTGTTTTGGATATATATATTGTTCCCAGAATGCATTGCGTGTCCCAGTTAATGACGTTGCAAAAACGCTAATACTTGTCATGTTTAGTTGTGTTACCAGTTATTGAATTTGTTTCGTATTTAACACGTTTATGCCGGTATATGATTTAAAATAATAATAATAATAATAATAATAATAACTTTACGTTGTGTGTAAAATAATGACATCCAGGACAATTCCCCATTCAAGTTGCATTGCTCATCTGAGGATTCCTCGTGAAATTACAAATTTTATATATTTTGATTTTGGCCGGCTAATTAATTAGTTCGACATTACAATCATTTATTTATTTATTTTTTAACTTTGCAAAATCATCTTGGGAATAGGTGACTCACTCACTCACTCACTCACTCACTCACTCACTCACTCACTCACTCACTCACTCACTCACTCACTCACTCACTCACTCACTCACTCACTCACTCACAACTCTGCTTGGTGATAACCCACAGTGAAGTTTCCATCATTATTGCTAGCCAAAAAGAACAAAATCAAAACAACGCTGGGTCCATTCAACGACTCAAGCAATTTTATAGTCCAACACACATTTCCACAACATCACATCAGGGCAGAGTGCTGCTGGCGTGAGCATGGTAATGTTCACACATTCACGCTTCATCACAAAAAAACATAAAGAAAAAAAATGGGTGGGGGGTGGGGGGGGGGTTGGTTGTCTGCGCTGTTTCTACGTGACGTGAGACCGGTGGTTGGTGTACCAAAGAGTCCTTTAGTTGTGGAGACATTGAATGTAAGTCAATGTAATGTCCTCAAAATGGCTCCAGGCACATGCGCGCGTGTTTCGAAATGTGCTTGCGTGATATTGCTTTCATGTTTTTGCTTTCTGTGATAGGGTCAGAGGACAAATTACACAACTCCACTAATTAAAAGTGCATTTTGCTGGCTGTGGCGCTTTTGACCTCAGCTTGCCTTCACCAACTCGAGAAACATGTTGCACAGTTTGAAGACACTTTATAGTGTTTACAATTCCTCAAGTGTAATATTAAGATCAGCAGTTCTTTTTTCCAAGTTCAATGATGCACATTGTCTGTGTCTGATTTTAATGCTCACTTTGACTTAAAAAAAAAAAGAAAAAGAAAAGAAGCACAAAACAGAACAATTTTGACCTCAATTTGTGAGTTGCAAAATACAGTGACATCTTGCCTCATTTAAAAGGAACACATCTGTTAAAAAAAAGTCCATTTGTGCAGTTCTAGCACCCTCTAATGGCTAGTTTATTAGTGCAATTGAATTTTCATTAGGGATGTTTTGGCCTTCTATGTTTACAATCTATGCTAATTGTCAGATGAAGGGGAACCGAATTTGCTTGTGATGTGATAAATGTGTGCTTGCATTATCAAAAAAGTGCCTCAATATTGCTATTAGAGATTGTAGGTGGTTTATATGCATTGTATCTACAAAAGCACAATATTGTGCTTTTTTTAGTATGAGCTCTTTTTTTTTTTTTTTTTTTTTTTTTACAATATTGTGATCTTTTTGAAATATCGCCAACGCCCCCACAATATCGTGATAATTATCGTATCATGACCTTCATATCGTGATGTTTGGATATCGCTACATCCCAAGTTTACACTATGTATCGTTTACAGTTTGATTGCTTACTCAGCATTCATACAAAATATGAAACTAACATGAATACAAACTTGAGACTTTGATATTTTATCTGGTATACATTTTTTTTTGCGTATCGCTGATGTCAGGCCGAGTCACAATTTGGCAAATGTAATATTAAAAATAAATAAATAAATAAATATTGACCAATCTAAGGTGTTGAAAATGGCTTGCTCTCTTTGATGATGCAATGTTAATGGTTGAACAAACAGACGTTTTTTTTTTTTTGGGGGGGGTCTCCTGAAAAGTGATGATTTCGGAGGTACAAGGTATTGGCCAGACGTGATTGATATGACGTGATGGTCCTGGTTCCAAGAAAAGTTTGACATCACGCTCTAGTCTCCCTTACTTGTCTGCGTTTTTTTTTTTTTTTTTTTTAATATTATGATTAATAATAATAATAATAATAATTATTATTATTATTATTACAAAAAATACAAAAAAATCTAACAGGCCTTTCACCATAGATAGTGACTACCTGAATATCTGTCAGTTTGAAACATATTCACATCCCCAATGCAAATAATAATAATAATAATAATGGATTGCTATCCAGATGCTGCTCAATGCCAAATGGGCAAACGCGTCATTACACCAAGTCGACTTTGTGGCTGTTTTCTTTGGTGTTCGTGTGTCTTTTGTGTCATTCAGCAGACTGTGTGTGGTTATTTGTTATGCGTCTGTATGTTTAATTGATGAGCACATATGGCCTTTCCGTATGGGATTGTCATGACGTAATATCTCAATCCTGTGATTTAAAGATTTAGAGAAATGTCTCTGTAATACGCCACACTGTTGTATTTTTTTTTTTTTTTTTTTACAATCTTGTATAACATATGGATGGACTGCGTAAGAGTCTTTTGCTTATTCATTGCCTTTTTGTGTATTTGTGTGATGCCACTACAAATGCGAATGCAATGAATCATAACTCAACAGATGAACCTCTATAAAGTAATACGAGAATATTCCACACACTTACCACTGTAAGACGTTCACAAGTGTGCTTACATGCCCACACTGTATTGTATCTGGACGTTATTGTGGTCTGAAAGGCTCCGTGCTGAATGTGACGTTATGAGAAGTGGCGTAATGGTGCCATATTGTGTCACTTCTCGGCCGCACACGACGACGCTCACATTAAGACCGACTCAAATCAGCGACCTTACGCTAACACGTGCCCACAGAGTAAACTCAGGAAATCACAAACATGCCGACGTCGAGGCAGATGAACAAATGCAGCGAGAACGTCTCCAACTGATGATGTAAAACCTTTAAATATACATGCAGGGTCAACGTTTTTCTTTCATTTTTGTCTTATCTTTTGATTCCTTTGCTCTCAGCTGACCTATCATGAATTAGTTCGAAAGGAAAATCCATTCCCAGAAAAATTTTAACTCATTCACTCGCCGCCATTTTCACATTTCGCAATCCCGCTCGCTCCCGGCTGTTTTACTGGATTTTGACTGATTTTGCAAGGCCCACAGAATATTGTGTTCAATTGCTATAAAAGCAAAAGAAAGATTAAAGTCTCTTCTTTCATCAGGAAAAAAAAGTATGTTTCTATCTGTTTCCGTTTTGCAGCAATTAGCATTAAAAAAGAGCTAAGTTTCATCAGTTTTCACAAATCTATTCAAAATTGTAAGTAATTGAGCTTTTTTTTTCTAGATGGTCCTGGTTGATCTCCTTTGCTCTGCTGCCACCTGCTGGCCGTTTGTGTAATAACTACCATTTCTGCAACCGTTCTTTGCAGTTGAGAGGCTGCATCAAAGCCTTCTGTATGCTCTAGCATAAAAAAAACAAAAAAACAAAAAAACAAACGTATAAATACGTCTTTGGGACACTTAAAACATAAAAAAAAACGTATTTACACGTTATTGGGAGCAAATGAGTTAAAAAGAGTCCATTGGATTGGATTGGACCAGTGGGGGATCTTGCAGAGGTAGAACTAAAGCTACCTGTGCAGAAATCTTAAGGATACACAATTGTAATGTTCCGAGTATCTTGAGATCTTGTTCAAGTTGGAGCCATAGATTAATTGCACCTGCACTTTAATGTAGGCACCATCGTACAACAAATTGAGCTACGTGAACAGGAAAAGATTTTATTCAATTAAATCTGTGACAAAATCACCCCCAAAGATTAACATAAACCCAAATGTGTAGACTGAGATAAAGTTAAAGTGTGTACAACCTGTATTTAAAAAAAAAGTGCATTTTCCTGAGTGAAACCGGCAGACTGGGGCCTTTAAAGTTCACAGAGCAACATGCACATTGAACTTTGCCGCCACCTATGCAAGCAAACAGTATTTTCAATTACTTTTCCTTTACTACATGCACACAAAAAAAAAAAAAAAAAAAAATTGTCAGGGACAGAGGGAACTTTTGAAACAGTCGGCGCAAAATAATCTGTATGTTAAACTCAATTTGGCCGTTCTGGTGTGAGGTCATTTCATAGCCGATTGTCTAATGCAGGATGAAAAGTCGTACAGTCGTCTCGTAGTTTAGTTTAGTTGAAGAGAGAACAGCCTTTATTTCATACATTTCTTGCAGCGCTGCTATAAATATACGTCTGTGCCCTTTCAGTCTTTCCCTTCCACTCTCCAACTTTTGTTTATGTGCATATTTGAGTGTGAAGCCTCAATGCTTGGAAATGTCGAAATGTCATTTTCAGACGTGTTTATAAACACAGCGGGGTTGGCTTTTCACAAATAGCGGGGTAGGCTCCAGCACCGCGGGTTCGTGCGAGCGCATAATGTCGGACGCCGGGCAAAAATTAAAATTTTCCCCGACACTAAAATATGTGCGTCTTCTGCGATCAATACTTTTATTTCCATATTTTGCGTTCGATTTCACTCTCAACACGCTGATCCGTTTCTCTCGTTTTCTGTTGACATCATTATTATCCAACTCAATTCATTGCTGTTCGACTTCAATTCTTTTCGGTCGCATCTGATCATACCGTTCCCGTGTCCACCTCACTTGACATCATCTTGTGTGACTATCATTTTCATCTTCACATTTTATCAACAAGTGGGTGGACAGCGGGAATTTTTTTTAAAATAAAATAAAAAAACAACAACAAATAAATAAAACAAATTTAAAATAAAAATAAAAATAAATAAATAAAAAAAATAAAAATAAAATAAAAAATAAAATAAAAACATAAATAAATAAATAAATAAAAAAAAAAAAAAAAAAAGGGAAAATGCAAGGAGCATTCGTACTTATTTATTAGAAGGTTAGAAGCAAAAAGAGAAAGTTGCCCATCTGGCTGATCGACTAAATCGAGATGACTGCGCAATCTGTACATTTCACCAGGGAAGAACAATTGTTGACAGTGTGTAGGTTTCTTGCTGTTGCAGATCTGAAAGGAGGAGAAAACAACCGAATTCCACCTCAAGGCTTGTGAAGTAAAATGATGATATCAGTGGGCGGAGGAAAAAAACGAGATGCTCGGATCTGGCGTTTTCTTTCAGTAGAGCACCTAACGAACGAGATTTAATAGTGAGAAGACAGACCTGAACTGAATTTTTGATGTCACATTCAAAAGTTTTCCCAAATATTTCGACAAATATCCTGCACTGTGTAAATGACATTTTCATCCTGGTTGCTTGCCGCTCTACATTGTGATGTCCTCAGTCAGAGACAACGTTCCACATCTCTTACGTTCGCTGGCTAGAGGAGAAAGTGAGACTTGAAGACTGTTAATTGACACTCCTCCACTCGTCTGTCCTCCGAGCAGATCTTAGTGACACATCTCATTGCATTACATACTCGTCTCATTACAATCAACACTTAATTAACCCCGTGTATGAGTTTCCTGTGTACATCTGCTTTAACAAGTATTCTTAATTGAGTAAACTTTCATGCGTCTGCCTTCTTTCTCTAAAAAAAAAACTTTTGTGACTTTGGTTGAGTGTATACGATGGGCTGTCCAGTCGTCTTAAAATTGGTGGTTGCTTGATTTTCACCATTTTCACATTTGGCAATCCCGTTCGCTCCCGGCTGTTTTACTGGATTTTGACTGATTTTGCAAGGCCCACAGAATATTTTGTTCAATTGCTATAAAAGCAAAAGAAAGATTAAAGTCTCTTCTTTCATCAGGAAAAAAAAAGGATGTTTCTATCTGTTTTTTCCGTTTTGCAGCAATTAGCATTAGAAGAGAGCTAAGTTTCATCAGTTTTCACAAATCTATTTAAAATTGTAAGTAATTGAGCTTTTTTTCAACATGGCCCTTGTTGATCTCCTTTGCTCTGCTGCCACCTGCTGGCCGTTTGTGTAATAACTATCATTTCTGCAACCGTTCTTTGCAGTTGAGAGGCTGCATCAAAGCCTTCTGTATGCTCTAGCATAAAACAAAAAAAACCGTATAAATACGTCTTTGGGACACTTAGAACATAAAAAAAAACGTATTTACACGTTATTGGGAGCAAATGAGTTAAATGTATGTAAATGTAACTGTTATTAAATGTACTTTTAATTACATTACGTGAAGCATGTTTGGTTACGGAAATGTGCTATGAATCAGTGATTCTATATTTTGACAACCCCTGGATAATAGGTAAACGTGTAAACAGCTTTTTTTCAACATGGCCCTTGTTGATCTCCTTTGCTCTGCTGCCACCTGTTGGCCGTTTGTGTAATAACTATCATTTCTGCAACCGTTCTTTGCAGTTGAGAGGCTGCATCAAAGCCTTCTGTATGCTCTAGCATAAAAAAAAACCAAAAACGTATAAATACGTCTTTGGGACACTTAGAACATAATAAAAAACGTATATACACGTTATTGGGAGCAAATGAGTTAAATGTATGTAAATGTAACTGTTATTAAATGTACTTTTAATTACATTACGTGAAGCATGTTTGGTTACGGAAATGTGCTATGAATCAGTGATTCTATATTTTGACAACCCCTGGATAATAGGTAAACGTGTAAACAGTGTGAACAATTTTCATTTTTAATTATCTCTACCACTATGGATATGTAAACTTATGAGCACAACTGTATGTACTGCTAATGTATTATATAGTGTTGGTAATGTATTGTGATATGAATGGCAACAGCCTCAATAATCCTCACATTTGTAACTTTTTTTTTTTTTTTTTCCTTCTAAACCTACCCACACTTCAAACATAAAACTGGCCATCCAAGGTAGCATTTTTTTTTTTTTTCCCCGCCTCCACGTCATTTGATTAAGTGACCAGTTCGGGAAGGGTGATTGAAGTCGACCCGGCAATTTGCTGGCTTCCGTCCGGATTATCAGAAGTTTAACAGAGACAAAAAGGCCACCGAAGCGCAACCAGATTGCTTTAATACCCGAGACCCGTTGCCAACAGCGCTTTGTACGGAAAGTAATTGTCACTGTCACGCCGAGGTCGTCATGCTTCTAATTAACCGTCTCAACTTGCGCGCGAGCTCAAGAAACGCGACGGGGGGCGTGTCTCAAAAGGGGACACGTGAACGAATCTAAACCTGAAATGAATCAAACAATTTGTGGGTGAAAGTATCTTGTGTGACCGCCCCTCTGCGACTATTTGTGTGCAAGCAACTCGAGCCCAAATTCCTTTCGCGCACTCCAGGAAATACTCGAGGACATCGTTTGATCAAACAAGATCAGACCTGACGAACGTGGATTCAGTGTAGCCGCGTGTGTTTCACATCCGCGTTTCTCCGTTTAGTATGTGGGGGGGGTGTTATGATGTCATATGTTGATGTCGTGCTCGCTTCGGGCTCATCGGAGCTGTTAACTCTGCAGTTTTACTGCGTGTGTGCGTGTGTCTGCTTTGAGTTCATATTTGTCTGTCACGTCCAGCGAAATGACCTACAGGACATTTGGCTGCGCCAGTCATAAATTGCTTTCTCGGAGTGTGACGTGAACATCAAATTTCACGTTGTTTTTATCTTTGCACATGAACATATAACACAATTTGGCGCACGGTATCGCCTTACAGAGTAAGGAAATGGTATATTAGCGATGACATGATTCAGGAAATGTACAATAAGTGAAACGATTCGAGTTTATTCGGAACTCGGTCGTTGACTCGACTCAACTCAATTTTATTTATAAAGCGCTTTAATAACAGGCATTGCTGTATACAAAGTGCTGTACATGAAACATAAATCGGTTGTGCAGTAAAGAAGAAGGTAACAAAACAAGAACAAACAAACATTTTGACGTGCGTATTCAAGTTGTATACAAGTTGTATTTTCCGCACTATAAGGCGCCTTCAATTTTTTGAAAAGCTGACCATGCACCTTATAATCCACTTTTTTTTTTTTTTTTTTAATGTAAGTGTTCTCTGGCTTGCAAATAATTTTGAACTATTACTCACTTTAATTTCTTTCATTTATTCTAATACATTTGCTCATCTGCTAAGGTGATATTTCATTGCAAATAAACGCTCTTCGAAGTTGTGTAACAGGTGCAGATGTAAATACTAGGAAATAAAAGCTTTTTGTTTATGTTTTTACATTTCTGTATTACTGGTAAATTAAAAAAAAAAAAGAAAGAAAGAAAAGAAAAATAGCAGAATTAAACGTCGCCATTCCAGATGGCCTCCAATTACAATTGTATTAAGTATCCCTAAGTCCCGCCCACTCTTTAAGACGGTCAATTAAAATATTGCGACTGTGTCGAAGGCGGCGCTGAGATCCAACAAAATGAGTACTGATTCGAGCCCCCATTATCAGCTGCTAAAAACGTTATGCATATATCAACAGTATAGTATCTTCTCCTGCACTAAAATGAAATGGAAAATAAGCACAATAACAATCTTGGAGGCTATGAAGCATTGCATGGAGGCACAAATTTTGTAAGCATGAATGCTGCCGGAAAGCCCTTGTTTGGAAATGCTCCACAGCACTTTTTTTTTTTTTTTTTTTACTTTGTTCCTACAAAAAAACAAGTCCAACTCAGCAGTTTGCTGTGAGTGTGGTCCTCTGTTGTGATTTCCTCTCTCAGACGCTGGGAAAAAAAAAGGTCTTGGATAAATATTGCATGAACAAGCTCCAACATAACAGTTTCAAATGTGGAGGTCGATTCAAAGCCTCACAAGTGGGGCGATTTGGTGCAAATTGTACATTTGAATGATTATGCATTGTAATGTCATGGCAGTAACTGGGCTGTTGCCCTGCACGGACATGAATTGTAAACTGTTATATTCTGTCCTTTGAATTTATTTAGAGCAGCAAAATATTTGAAAAAAAAACAAAAAAAAAAAAAAACTGCGTCAGTAAAAGCATTCAACTGTTCCCACCAAATTTAAACTGAATTCATTTAAAGCAGGGGTGTCCAAACTTTTTCCTCTGAGGGCCACAACCAGAAAAATAGAAAGCTGCAAGGGCCACTTTGATTTTTCTTAAATGTATTATTTATTTGTTATTTATTAACACATTCATTGCCAGACCAGCAAAAAAAAAAAAAAAAAATGCATCATTTGACGTCTTTTTCCGTCAATGGCAGTGAATGAGTTAAACATGGTAAAAATCAATGAAGCAATTCTAAATGGTTGATATAATGTGCAGTTACTTACTTATTGAAAACTGCTAACAGTCACAAGGCAAATAGTGACCCCTGTGTGCCACTATAATGGATCCGCCTCTCCACTGAGCAGCAGCTGAATCCCAACTTAGACATTCTGAACCACAACAAGAACAATCGGTCGTCAACTGACCACACTTAAGAACCATTAATCTAATGTGATGTTTTCACAAATGGGACCTTGACACTAAGCAAGAAGTGGATGAAACTATTTTCATTTCTGAGACTAAATTATTAGCTGCCAATTTGTGTCTTTGCATAGCTAGAAATGTTTAATCCACCCTCTTTTTTTTCTTTTCTTTTTTAAAAATTATTTTTAGTATTTGCCGCGGGCCGCCAAAAAATGTATGGTGTGCCGCAAATGGCCCCCGGGCCGTAGTTTGGACACGGCTGATTTAAAGCTTTGACAATACTGGACGATATTTCACTGTAGGAGAAAAAAAAAAAAAAAAGGAGAAGGAACACAAGCTTCGAAAAGATGTCAGAACAGCTTTGAGTAATTGTTATGAATATTGGTTGTGCTTCAATGATTTACATATTGTGTAAACATGTCAAGGGGAAGTAAAATCCTTTATAGAGTAATTGAATAATTCCAATTTTGAATGTGAACGCTGCGGTGCCAAAACAGATGGCCAAACAGAAGTGCGGCTGGTCTACTTTTTCTCTGTTCGACGCGTGAGAATTAATTGAGATCCTAATGCGATGCTGTTTTTATGCCCAGCTATTGTGGATTATTTGTTACCTTATTCTTTACTGCACAACCGATTTATGTTTTATGTACAGCACTTTGTATACAGCAATGTCTGTTCATAAAGCGCTTTATAAATAAAGTTGAGTTGAGTTGAGCTGAGCTGATCAAACTGCCTCAAATCAGCTGACCTGGAACTGAAAACAGTTTCCTGTATCTCAGAGTATGTCAACTCAACTCGCTGTTCAGGGTTAGTCTCAGTGTTTGTTGAGCCTGATTTGTGAAATGGACCCCAGGTTTGTTTTTTTTGTTTTTTTGTGTGTGTTTGTTTACAATTTACAAAGAAAGTTGATTGTAATGTTTGCTTCAAGCACAGTTAAACATTTGCTCGTAAAAGTCCACTGACAACAGATGCAGTCTTGTCTTTAGTCAACTTAAAGTATACGCAGTGGGGGTGTGCCCAAAAAAATCGATTCATAAAAGAATCGAGATTCTCATTTATTAAAAACTCATTCACTGCCTTTGACAAGTATACTTGTCAATTGTATTTTTTAGAGCGGTGCTAAATGGGGGCGAATCTGATTATGCTCCACTGTAAATATCAAACTTGGAAACGACTTTACTGATGCCCAACCACCGGTAGATGACATCATTGCCCCATTTTATACAAAATAAACACAGTTTCAGAGTCCATGGGAGAAATGGCTGTATTTTGGCAAACCTACTTTTTTCTACTGTCAATTATAAAAGAACGGGACGGGACAAAAAGTAGGGAGTCTATTCTGTTATTTGGTAGATTCGGTTTATATATATAATTATTGAATGTAATATCACGTGAGTATTGGAAATTAAAACATTTTCTATAATGACTGGCAGTGAATGAGTTAATCGAATCGAATTAAAAATCAATCTTCAAAAATCAACCAAAAAATCGATTTGATTTAAATTAGAAATGAAGAAGAAGGGGAAAAGGCAGTTGTAGCCCACATGCTGTTTTTGTGGAAAAAGGCACTTACAATACAAAATTAATAATTGTTTAAACAAAAAAAAAAAAAAAAAGACACTTTAATGTCTCTATTTGTGATTTTGTCTCGCAAAGCAGACTGGAGTAGATCATGACAATGTTGTGCATATCTGTAAATTGAAGCAGAAATCATTTGTCAATCAAGCCATTTTGAAACGAAAATCATTTGAATCGAGAATCGAAAATCAATTCTGAATCGAATCGTAGACCCAAAAATCGTAATCGAATCGAATCGTGAGACAGTCAAAGATTCCCAGCTCTAATATGCAGCCACAAAAAAATAAAAAAATAAAAATAAAACAAAGTGCTGGCATTTCAAAGTTGGGACAGAGCGGAAACAAGGTCAAAATGGAAATATTTTATGAGCGTAATAACTCGAGATCCAGTATCACATAAACAAGTGGTGAGGCACACAACAAACAGCGTATGATACATTTGACGCGTCTTTCACAAAATTTGTTCATTCGTGTTATTTGCATTCTGACGTATGCATGCAGTTCATCTGGAACATTTTTTTTCCCCCTGAAGTTTGCCTCGTTTAACACTCAATTGGTAGTCACACCAAATTGGATTATGCAAATTTCTGCACCACGGAAGCACAGTCGGGGTTGAATAATTTGCGTAGATACTATTTTGCATGTTTCATTTGGTACTTTCAAATGCAAGAGAGAACCATTTTGGGCCGCTCTTTGTCGCACTTGAGTCCATTAATACTCGTCTAGGTACACGTAAATGGAAAAAAAAACGAAAAAAAAAACAGAAACTGACTCTCCATACTAAGTTGCTACAAATGGAAAAAAAAAAAAAACTAAAGAGATCTGATTGCCTTTCAAAGGTCTAAATCTGAGCTGCATTTGTGCAACATTGTTGTCTTGATTAAAACACCACATTAATGAATGTTTCCGTACTGAATCACAAACACTGGTTTATTTCTTTTCTGCTTATACATCTTCTTTTAGTATTCGATATAATTAAGACGCTTCGACTTGTCATTCATCAGAGATGAGAGTTTTGAGGTCTTGTGCTGCAGCCAAAGAAAATTGTAGCTTGTGGAATTATTGTCTGAAAGGTATCAATGAGCAGTGCAAATTTTGTAACCTTTATGATTGGAGATGCTTTGCCTGTGGAAGGCAGCCTGTCGTGTACTTCATTGCTTTTCTGTAGATCTCTCCCAGGCAAGCAAACACCTAATCACTGGAAAAGGAAACTCATACATTATACTAGTTCTACAAAAAAAAATAAAAAATCATTCTTACCATTGCAAGGAGAAAATGAGAAAATGACACTTTCATACGGTTACAAATTGGATCCATTTTTGATCTACAAACTTTTATTTTGTGATTAGGCATCTTTTAGCAACAGAATAAGCAAGAAGGTGCAATGCCTACATATTCATATTTTTCATCAACATTGTCATATACAAAGTTATAAATTCTAGTTGCATTATAATGCACTGGATCAGAGGTTATGAAATTCACTCGCCGCCATTTACACATTTCGCAATCCCGTTCGCTCCCGGTTGTTTTACTGGATTTTGACTGATTTTACAAGGACCACAGAATATTGTGTTCAATTTCTATAAAATCATGGAACCTATCAAAAGAAAGATGAAAGTCTCTTCTTTCATCAGGAAAAAAAAGTATGTTTCTATCTGTTTCCGTTTTGCAGCAATTAGCATTAGAAGAGAGCTAAGTTTCATCAGTTTTCACAAATCCATTTAAAATTGTAAGTAATTGAGCTTTTTTTTCTCGATGGCCCTGGTTGATCTCCATTGCTCTGCTGCCACCTGCTGGCCGTGTGTGTAATAACTACCATTTCTGCAAACCGTTCTTTGCAGTTGAGAGGCTGCATCAAAGCCTTCTGTATGCTCTAGCATAAAAAAAAAAATCTAATAAATAAATAAAAACGTATAAATACGTCTTTGGGACACTTAGAACATTAAAAAAAACGTATTCATACGTTATTGGGAGTAAATGAGTTATGTGAAAGTGCTGCTCAAATTGCTTCTTCCAGCATTTGTGACCTTTGTATCGCAAAAACGCAAAACGTTTTGATACAAACGTGTGATATGATCTTTTGAAATACATTTACTGATGCCATAATTGCAACGCCGACAAGGGATGTACAAGTATCAATTATCGTGCGTGGAAAGGATATAGCAGTCAATATAAATGTGGTTCCATGATTTCACTTCAGTGCTGTTTGTATTCGTTTCCTTGATCACAGACTATTTCCCTCCATTCGATACAAACATCAAAGGAACTTGGAACTCTCTGTCGGTTGTCTGTACTGTCATTATATTACATTTTTTTCTTTGAAAGAAGACGCTTGTAAAAAAACAAAAAAACAAACAGTGAAGCATCTTTCATGTTCTTGTAGTCTTTAGTTATAACTTAGAACTGACACATGGTAAATTGTTGGTCCCTTCCTGATTAAAAATAAATAAATAAATAAATACATAAATAAAGTTCTCTCAAGTCAAGTCAAGTTATCTTTATTTATGTAAGTCACAATGGTCAATGAAATAGCTAACAAAAGTATTTTTTCTGCAGAAATTTTATATTCGTACACAGTTCCATTTTGTTGTTCAACAGAATCATGTTAAAAAAAAATAAAATAGACAAATTAGCGAAAAAATTAATGATATTGTTTTTCGAATTTTAAATTCTTCACGAGTTTTAGTGAACTAAAATAACCTTTAATGGCACCTGTGTTTTTCGACACCCTCCCTTCTTACTTGGACCATCTCCAAACATTTTTGTTTTTATTTTATTTGAACTAAGTCAAAAGCCATTTTTAGCATATGTCGCGGGCCACTAAAAAATGGACGGCGGTCCGCAAATGGCCCCCGGGCCGTAGTTTGGACACTCCTGCTCGAGCGTGAAACTCTCGAGCATCTTTGCATAGTTAATTGATCTGTTGTTTGAAATATTTTGCTTTCATTGCAAATTGGTTGGTCAAGAGCAACATTTGCTAACGTTAGCTTGCCTTAGCGGTTGCACAGAAAACACCTTTTAGAATTTTTAGAATTCACACGACCTTCCCTCCAAGTATGTCTGGGTCTTTGTGCTTGAATAGGAAAGGAAAGAAAAGTTCCGAAGCAAAAAAAAAAAATAAAAATGAGGATCCCAAGAGGTCTTGCCCTTTTGCTAGCACAATGCAGTCCGGCGGAAGTTGCTGGTAATGCGTCTCCTCCTGGATATCAGATCCATATTCGCCAAGGCCGGGAGGTTGGCCGCGTCTCCCGGCACAGTGTCGAGAGTGCGGAAGAAATGCAGAATGGTGGATGGAGTCATGCGAGGGCAACAACACAGCAGCACGACCGCAATTTCCTCCTTTGTTACAAGAACGCCGAGGCGGATTCGGCCCATTAAATTGACCTCGGACTGGCTAACATGTTTGCGTGTGTCCGAGACGGACTCGGTGACGGTGGCCCGAGCGTGAGCCGTGTGCTCTTGAATCACTACCTCATATTTTCTTACGCGTTTGTGAAACTAAGGAATCGATAAAGTTTTACAACTGGCAGTGACCGTCTTAAATTTGATGACAGTGTGAAGTGTAAAAAAATTACTTTAGGAATGTAATTGCTTGATGACAATATGAGAGGAGTGCATCTATTTCAACTATTTATTTATTTTCAAGATAATCTAACTAATTACTCTTGATTACATTTCGATTACTTTTGAAAAATGAATGAATTGTTACATACCGATAAATTGCAGCTAACTGCTGTACAAGCAAGTCAAGTGAGTGGAGTGGCAAAATGACAGCCAATCAATATTTGCTTTAGAAGAAGCAAAGGCAGAAGAAAACAATTTGAGTTTTTCTGGCATCTTTTCAAATGTAATGAAAATTGTAATTCTTAAAATTTCTAAAAGAAACTGCAATGTGTTTATGTATTTTCTTTTTTTAATACGACAGTAACATACAATTTTTTTTTTACAAATTTGAAATTAAATGAATTAAAATGGGCGGCACGGTGGGGGAGTGGTTAGCACGTTCGCCTCGCAGTTCTGAGGAGTCGGGTTCGAGTCCAGGCTCCGGCCTTCCTGGGTGGAGTTTGCATGTTCTCCCCGTGCCCGCGTGGGTCTTCTCCGGATGAATTAAAATTAAGAAACCAAACAGAATTCAAAAGCACCATCTTGTATTGCACAAATAAAAAAAAAGAGGGCACAATTTCCACCTACAAACACGAATGACTGACAATGTAATTTAGATTTGCCTTTTGCTTCTTCCAACAAAGTCCCTCTTGAGCCTTGGCGGCATTAGTTTGTCGTCGAGTTAATCATAAAACAACTATTACCTTATTTTTATCCACAACGGGATTCAAACTGTGAGATGAGCTACAACAGAATGAAAATCTCCCAGTCGGCTATTTACTGTAAATAGTGTGACATCATCAGCCCGACAGCATCTAACTTGCTATGGAAGGCAAAAAAAAAAATAAAATAAAAAAATGCATGTGTGGTGTTTGCTGAACTTATCCATAAATAATTAAGACAAACATTTTTTTTGGTTAAATGGCACTTTGACCAATGAAGGGGAAGCAGCTCATTTTGCTTTATTCTACACATGCAAACTATGTGCTGAAAAGTGGGGCAATGAGACATTTTACAAACTGAATGCTTAACTTTCACACTCACATTCATATCCTTGTACACTTTAGAAACAGCCAATAAACATAACACACGGTTCATGTTCACCACACCCAAACAAAACCCATACAAATGCAGTACAGATGAAGATGCACAAGTTTAATGCTTTATTTGCATTCAGATTTCAATGTACTAATTCAGTTGTAGCTGCAATTTATACATCAAAACTTGCGCATGAACGCCCACGTAATGATAGACTTTTTTTTCCTTTTTTTTTTCAATGTTGAAATAGGCTTACATAACTGGCAGATCGCAAGTGCTTCTCGTGTTTGGTTTTTGCCAAATTTGAGCAGTGTGACTGCCTTGGGGCCAGCTCACACATCACTAACTTCTTCTGAGGTTGTTGCTAACGAGAAGTGAAGTGCCAAATGTGTCTAACATATTGCGATGTGCACTGCATGCATCTACAGCAAGGAACACTTATCAGACACATTAATATTCCAAATAAATAATGCCTCTATTTGGTCCTTTTAAAATGGCAGTCTACCACCTTGCTCGATGAGCTGTACCTAGTTATTATTATCAATAAGGAATTTAAAATAAAGACAAAAACTGTGAGCACTTTGATTTCCTGCATGGACTCCATTGACTCCATTTCTTCTTCTGCAATGTCAAAGTGTGTGCAACTCTAGCGCGATGACTTTTTAAGGGAATGAGAGGAGCCACTTCCATTGGCCTGGAAGCTAGTCGGCTGTGTTCACGCCCACAATGGCACAAAACCCCATTTCGAAGTGCACTCCTCTGTGGAAAAAAAAAAAAAAGCAAAACAAAACAAAAGAAAAGAAAATTCAACCCACAATTTGACCACGCTTTGCACTAGACTTGCACTGTGATTGAAAATAGAGACTTTGGAGTTCAAGTCAAAGTCAAGTTAAGTCCCATGAATATCAATTTAAGCCTTTCAGTAGTTTTTTTTTTCTTTTTTTTTTTCCAAATCAGATGACTCGAGTCCTCCACCTCCATTATATGTCACACATGGATGGATGGATGGATGGATGGATATATAGAAAGATAGATAGAAAGCTATCTATCTAGCAAGATAGATAGCTAGATAGATAGATAGATAGAAAGCTAGCTAGCTAGCAAGATAGATAGATAGATAGAAAGCTAGCTAGCTAGCAAGATAGATAGATAGCAATATAGATAGATAGATAGATAGATAGCAATATAGATAGATAGATAGAAAGCTAGCTAGCTAGCAAGATAGATAGATAGATAGAAAGCTAGCTAGCTAGCAAGATAGATAGATAGCAATATAGATAGATAGATAGATAGATAGCAATATAGATAGATAGATAGAAAGCTAGCTAGCTAGCAAGATAGATAGATAGATAGAAAGCTATCTATCTAGCAAGATAGATAGCTAGATAGATAGATAGATAGAAAGCTAGCTAGCTAGCAAGATAGATAGATAGATAGAAAGCTATCTATCTAGCAAGATAGATAGCTAGATAGATAGATAGATAGAAAGCTAGCTAGCTAGCAAGATAGATAGATAGATAGAAAGCTAGCTAGCTAGCAAGATAGATAGATAGCAATATAGATAGATAGATAGATAGATAGATAGCAATATAGATAGATAGATAGAAAGCTAGCTAGCTAGCAAGATAGATAGATAGATAGAAAGCTAGCTAGCTAGCAAGATAGATAGATAGCAATATAGATAGATAGATAGATAGATAGATAGCAATATAGATAGATAGATAGAAAGCTAGCTAGCTAGCAAGATAGATAGATAGATAGAAAGCTAGCTAGCTAGCAAGATAGATAGATAGCAATATAGATAGATAGAAAGCTAGCTAGCTAGCAAGATAGATAGATAGCTATATAGATAGGTAGAAAGCTAGCTAGCTAGCAAGATAGATAGATAGCACTATAGATAGATAGATAGATAGATAGATAGATACTGTATTGTGGGATATTCAGTATAATCACTCTGGTGCAAACAATAAATAATGTATTAACTTGTGCAATAAATCAAAGCTTGATCTTTCAATTGAATTTTTTCCCCTGCACTGCACACTTACACATGCTCGTCTCCCCTTAATCTTTGCCCCAGCATCATCCCCCATCCTCTTTGATTTCCCTTTTAAAAGCTACCCCCCCCCCTCATCCTTGGAACCATCTTAGCGTTCAGGTGACATGAAAGCAACTGGCGCTCTCATCGCAAAGTAGATGCTGTTAAACGTTGAATTAGCGAAGGTGTGAGGGTAAGGATGGCTCACGGCAGCAGCCTCTCTTTACCTGTTAAATGGCGCTGGAACCGTGTAAAAAGTGAGGAAATGGGAATCTGCTGAGAGCAATTAGATCATTTACTGAACAGGTGGTACTGCATTCATTAGCACGCGCACCTCACGCTGTGTACTTCTGTGTGTGCATGCATCCATAAATGTTGATGTGTTTGTCAGTGTCATGTTGCCTCGTCTTCCTGCTGTGAAAGACTAAAAGACCTCCTTTTGAAATCCCCGTGCAACCCATGCTCAGCTTCCACAGAGCACCAAATTTGTAAATATTTACACTGATTTATTATTTAGTGTCCCTTTGGCCAGAGACTTTTGTTCAGTATTATAAACATTTCAGGGCTCGATTTTCACGTCCGTAGTGCGACAAGCTGTCGAACTCTGCATAAGAGTGGGCAAAACCCATTTTTTGGTTAGGACAGGTTACAGCGTTGCTAACGCTACGCCGTTTCGAACTTATTTGTTGTGATATGGCGACCATGTTTTGATTACTTTACATCAAAATTAAGAGAACAAATTCATTTGTCGAGAAACATGAAGCAGAAACACTTTATTTGCTATAGTGGGCCACAAAAAAAAAAAAAAAAAAAAAAAAAAATTGGTGTGGCTGGCCAGATCTGGCCCTAAAGCCTCAAGTTTGACACCCAACTTGGAGCTGGTGCAGAAGAGCCACGACAGCCTGCTAGACAAAAGTAAACTTATCTTCAATGCAGCAACAAATTAATCCATTTATTTCTTATGTCAGGCAATCTACATCAGTGCAGTCAATGTTTTCTTCCAGCACGTGTTTTAATAAGTCTGGCATAAATGACAATGTGGGTTAATTTTGAGTTTTAGCAATATTATTATTTTTTGTGTCTAATTATTATTATTATTATTTTTGTAAATACAGTAAATAAGGTGGTTAAAATTGAGCATTCATTCAAATAAAATGTTATTTATTTATTTATTTTGGATCTAGCCCTTGAGATTATTCATAGAATTATTATTATTATTATTATTATTTTTTTTTTGAAGGGGTCCAACATAAAAGGTCAATAAACGTAACACAGCATACATTCATGGATGTTTTTTTGTTATTTTGAAAACTAAAAAATTACATTTAGCAATATTATTAGTTCTTGTGTGTGTGTGTGTTTTTTTGTAAATGTAATAAATAAGATGGTTAAAATTGAGCATTCATTCAAATAAAAAAATTTTTAAATTTATTTTGGATCTTTTTTTTCTCTTTTTTTTTTTTTCTTTTTTTTGAAGGGGTCCAACATAAAAGGTCAATAAACGTAACATAGCATACATTCATGGATATTTTTTGTTATTTTGAAAACAAAAAAATTACATTTATCAATGAATCCTGTGCTAGTGTTATTTTTTTCATGTTACGCAATAAATAAATGCTTCAGTGCACAATGCACATGCGGACCAATCGACTCTTATCATCTTAACCGTTGAAATGTGTCTCTTAAAGATGCACTCATTTGTCTTGCAGCTTTACACAAGTTTTTTTGTCTGTGGAATCACCCAAAACAACCACATGGCAAATGAGCTAAACCGCTCGTTGCCTCTCTTTCCTCTTCCACAGTCTGTTTTTACCAGCTGTTCTGTGGATGCGGCGCGCGCTTGCGTTTGCGTGTGCGCGCGTGCGTGTGATCCTTTGGTGTCATAAACAATTCTTGGCGCCTCTCAGAAATACAAGTCGCATTTGTGTGCTAATGTCTTGAATTGTGCAGATATCTGAGTCGTAAGCAATTGCAGTCTCCGGGGCGCAGTGTGTCAGCTTGATGAGGGATGTCGGCGAGAGTTGTAAGACTCACTCGGTAGACGGATAAACTCATCTCGACAGTGGCGGTCAAAAGGTCAGCTTCGCGCGCAGGGGTCGAATATTCAAGTCAGTGAATAAGATCATAACCACCTGTGGTCTTTTTTGGGGGGTTTGGTAAGCGAATGCTAATAAGCTCAGTTGGGATGTTGAACCGCAGATATTGGAAACACGATTTGGTCTAATGATGATGGCGGGGTTGGAAATTGGCATAAAGATGACAGTTTGGTGCCAAACGTTCCCACTGTGCACGGGGTGATGATGTGTGAAATATGTCCTTGGCTCGCATTTGACTTCGTCGGCGCCAAGCATAAACACGCTTTGCATTGCAAAGAGAAAGACCGGCGGCAATTTTGGTGTCCAGGAAGTCCATTTTTGGTCATTATCAAACATACGTTCTCAAAGCAAGTTATGGTAAGTTATGAAAACAAATCTGATTTATAGAGGAAAAGCCAACCCATTTTTTTTTTTTTTAAACAACAATAATAATAATAAGGTATTCTGGTTGATATTATTGTGTTAGTGGAATATGAGTTAAGCAGCAAAATCCAGCTGTTGATTTGATTTAATTTATTTTTATTTTTGTTATTATATTTCTTATAATTTTTTTATGATTATTTTTAATTTATTTATATAACAAGCAAACAACAGAAAAACAGAAAAGAAATTAAAATTTTCAGAAAAGAAATTAAAATTTAAAAAATCAAAATGAAAAATTAAAAGAAAAGAAAACCCCAATAAAATCATCAATCAATCAGTTTACATGTTCAAAAGGGAGTAGGAAGAAGTTAAAAACGTATCTAGTCCTACCCCTTTTACTTTATATATTTAAACTTATTTCATTATTAATACAATACTAATTTACTATTTTTTTAAATAAAATGTATAAAGCTGGTTATGCGTGCATTTGCCAATAACATATATACATGAATTTCCTAGACATATACCATAATACTTATCTCAATCATATACACACACTCACAAAAACAATTTTCAAATCCATCTCAGGAGGCGGCCATTTTGCCACTTGGTGTCGACTGAAGATGGTCTCAGGTAACAGCCAATCACAGCTCAGCTTCAGAAAACAGGTGCGATGTGATTGGTCGTTGCCTGAGCCGTGAGCGACTGTGATGTCATTTTCAGTCGACGGCAAGTGGCAAAATGGCCCCCCCCTCAGATGGATAAAAATGGCTGGATTTTGCTTCATAACTCAAATTCCACAAATGTAATATTTGTGTAAATGTATATTTTGTCAAGAAATGTTTCAGGTTGGCTTCCACTTGAATCCTCCATAAAGCAGGAAGTAGCCCGTTAAATAAAACAAACACACCTACTGTATGTGCCCTCGTGGGTGACATTCACGTATGATTAAGTCAGCATGGCCTTGCTAAAACAGCAAATCAAATTGTGTCGACTTTGGCTCAGTATTTTATGCATCCAAGAGATTTCAATTTTAACCTTGAGGAATAAAAGCTTGACTGATATCTTGCGGCTTCATGGTACAACTCGAACCAATCTACCGACTGATCAACACGCAAATGTCCCGTAGTCACTTGTTGGTTGAAATCAACATACTCTGACTGGAGGAGGTGTGCATAATTGGACAGGTCTTAAAGTATGCGGCGTGTCTTTGGAATTAGGGTTTGCAAATGGGATGGTCACAGCTTTTATGCCTTGTCGTGTTGCATTTTCATGTTTGGGTATTATCAGCTAAAATGTATTCCATTAGCACGCCTGTTGCCTTTGCATATTTATAGTTTAGATATTTCCACATTGTTGTTGTACTATAACTTACTGTATGTGAATTTGTTTTGTTACTTTTGCCTTTTTTTTTTTTTTTTACTTTGTAGATTTGACCTATTGTCTGAACAGTATGGCAATTACCGTATTTTTCGGAATATAAGTCGCAGTTTTTTTCATAGTTTGGTTGGGGGTGCAACTTATACTCTGGTGCGACTTATGTGTGAAATTATTAACACATTATTATATCATTTCACATGTTATTTTCACACTAAACCGCAAGAGGGCGCTCTCGGCCTGTGTTGATAAGTTCAACATTGCATCGTCTACCTCCCGTGTTGGGGGAGTTGTTGAAAAGTGACACCGAGGATGAAGATTTCATTGGATTTAGTGATTTGGAGTGAAACTGATAGTTTGGTAAACCTGTTAGCATGTTCTTCATGCGAGAGTTATATGAATAACTTGTAGTGATGGGAACATAATTCACCCACGGAACGTCGGGACGAAGGGAAGGGAGAGTTCCGGGTGGGAAGGTTTTGTTCTGCGGAAAAGGGGAGTTAGCCTGTTAGCTTCTAGCTTGAGTGGGGAGTTGCTGTTAAGACCTCAGAAGCTGATGTCAATAAAACGCCAGCCTTTGGCTCCGCCCTTCATATGTTACGTCGTTACTGACATTAGCAGGCATGTCAGTCATGTAACGTTAGTATACCGTCCGCTTATTCAGCCTGTTGTTGTCTCTTTTATTTTTATTTTAAATTGCCTCTCAAGATGACGTGTATGTTTTTGGTGTTGGATTTTATCAAATAAATTTTCCTAAAAAATTTGTCTTATACTCCAGTGCGACTTATATATCTTTTTTTTTGTTTTGTTTTTGTTTTTGAGAGCTCAGAATTGTTCATTCCGTAGTCTTACCGATTCAACGTCTTATCATCATTGCTCTTTTATTAATTTTTTTATTTATATTATTTTTTTTTTACGTGGATGTGTGCGATAGTGTGCGTGCGTTTGTACGCAAATATGTTTTTTCCTTCTTAATGATGCATTTTTTGGCTGGTGCGATTTATAATCCTGAGCGACGTATAATCCGAAAAATACGGTATATAAAGTACATTTTAGCACGAACACCATACCACTGATCCACGCCGCCTTTCTATATGAAATATGGCATGTCCAGTGTTTTCCCAAAGACCTAAACTAAGCTGTTACATTGTCAAATATGAGACTCGAACAGTGCACAACAGCGACGATGTCGAAAACATGAAACCAAAATCTCCGAGTGCCGAAATCGTGGCGCGCGCACGAATACACCGAAGCGTGCGTCAAGAGAGCAAAAGGGAAGTACTTAGATATTAGACATCGCCCTGCCTCAATGTAATGCACAATTTATATCCAGGCTAAATGGAGTAGAGCGCATAAATCCAGATTCAAACTAATTACGCATCCTGATGAGGGAGATTAAAAGGACAGATATCACATTTTTCATAATGATGACAAGGCGGCTTATGCTTCCATGTAAAACACAGACTGCCTCTGTAACCAAAGCAGCATGACTCATGCAGTTTGGGAGAGAAAAGATAGTGTGACAGAAAAGCGCTCCAGGCGCTCTTTAATATTGGATGTGTGGCTGATGCACCCTAATGGCTTAGCATTGGTCTATTGGAGACCAGAATAGCTTTGCTATCTGGGCTTGCATGTGTGTGTGTGCGCGGATTCACACAAGTTTGCTTAAGTGTCTGACTCAAAATCAAACCAGTTGTTATAAATCGACACGTTGTAATTAACTAGTGAACTTTCGACCTTTCCGATGCAGCTTTGAGTGCTTTTACAATCGTTCTATTGATCGAATTATAGTGGCATTTGAAGATTTGCGAATTGCAAGTTTTTCGAAACAAGAGCTGAACTCAACTTAGAAATTTGGCAAATAGTGAACATTAATTCATCAAAATAAGCCTCAAACGTTTTAATTGATGCCTTTGCTGTCAAGCTAAACAAGATGAAACCTTGTTTATTTCAAACAGCCAAACAAACACTGAAAGAAAGTGCTAACGCCAATTAGCAACTTTGTTGCAGTGCTTTAAACCTTTAAACCAGGGGTGTCAAACATGAGAAACTTTCTCGTCCGGACAAGTGCAAAATCACGGAAGTCGGAAGTCCCGCCTCTTCCGTGGCATTCACCCAATTGAGCTCTTCCTGGGTGATTTTTATGTCGTGTAATTTTCACTGTATTCAGGACTATAGTCAGGTCATGTGACTGTTCCGACTCATGTCAACAAAGCAGGAGCCAGGAAGAGTTTGTAAAAGAGAATGTCCAAAGTTTGGGATCTTTCTTTCTTTTTTTTTTTTGCAAAAGAGAATTGACTTGCACAACAGCATGTCTATGGTAAGGTAAACATTGTTAGCTAATTTAATGCAGCATACCACCGCTGGTGAGAACAAATTTGCAATGCCTCCGCAGGTGGTCAAGGTGAAACGCAGCTGCTGGTGCACTTTCATTGGCTTTATTGAGCAAACGGTACGAAAACAAACACCTAAGAAGAAACGCGTCCTTTCACAAGCTCCAACGGCCACAACTCATGTCGGAGTAACTCAACACGCAAAACTGGCTAATGGTTTAGGCTAAACCAAAGTTCGAACTTTAGCCAGTTAACTCATTCACTGCCAGTCCAGGACAAAAAAAAAATAAAAATCTTTGACGTCTAAAACCGTCTATGGCAGTGAATGTGTTAAAGTTGGATGTCCGCAAGTTTTGAATATTCTTGGAGACTACACAAAAGTTGATTTTTTTTTTTTAACTGTGTAGTAAACGCTGCAATTTACTGTTGTTGCTTTAATACCAAGTTGATGCATAACGAAAAAGCTTTTTGCACATTGTTTTATTGCGTGTGCAGGAAAAAAATGAATCTTTAACGTCTAAAGCCGTCTATGGCAGTGAATGTGTTAACAGCCAGTGAGGTCGACACTGTCATTGGTCGAATTCAACTTCCACTTTGATAAAACATTTATTTACCGTATTGTCCGCATTATAAGGCGCACCTTCAATGAATGACATATTTTCTAACTTTTTCCATATATAAGGTGCTACAGTAAAGGCTGGGGTTACGTTATGCATCCATTAGATGGTGCTGCGCTAAAGGGAATGTCAACAAAACAGTCAGATAGGTCAGTCAAACTTTATTAATAGATTACAAACCAGCTTTTCTGATAACTCCATTCACTCCCAAAATGAATAAACAGCTGTTTTATTATTTTCTCTGAGCTAAAGTATTAGCATTAGCTAGCGATCCAAGATGGCGGGATCTTCTGCGCATGCGCGTCACCGATCGTGCAGGGTCGCCGATAGCGTCTTGACAGCGAGACCTGTTGCGGCTCAATATTGATCCATATATAAGGCGCACTGGATTATAAGGCGCATGGTCAGCTTTTGAAAAAATGGAAGGCTTTTAGGTGCGCCTTATAGTCGTGAAAATACGGTATTTAATAGTACTGAAAATGAAAAATGAGAAGTCAGGCCAAACGGTGCTTAAGTCCCAACCGGAATGCCAAAGGAGGTGTTTTACACTATGTTTGGATAAGAGGCAGTGCGTGAGAGCGCATCGGTAATTAGACAAGCTCGGAGCGTTTGTGCTATTTGAGCCACGGGATGACAGTATTCAGTGGATCATGGCCTCATGCTCCGATGATGAGTCATACACTGTCATCCAGTGACATGATTAAGTTTATATAACGAAAAAAAAACCATAATGTTGTACAAACCAACCACTCACTGTTTCCCGTAATATAGATGAAGTGTAAAATTGTGATAGTGGCATTTGAGCAGCATTTGAGAAAAATGGATAAATGGCTATGAATGATGAGATTAACCTTTTCTACCACTGTACCAATGCTCTGGCCCTAAAAAAAAAAAAATACATATATCATTTCCTTAATTCTGTGTTAATAAAAGGGCAACCGAGGGCTTGTACAGTAGAACCCTATCATGTAATAATTGCCTGAAAATGTAATAAATATTGCTCTTTAACTCCATCAAAAAGGTCATAAAACCCAGTAATGTAATTTCATCAATAATGTATGAAAAAAAATGTGACGGATATTGTAATACTTTAGAACATTATGGGCGATATATGTATATATATATATATATATATATATATATATATATATATATATATATATATATATATATATATATATATATATAACTGAAAATGAATGTAGTAAATTTCCTATAATGTTCTAAGGTATTACAATATCCGTTACATTTTTTCATACATTATTGATTAAATTATTATTATAATAATTATAGCCTATAATGTTCAAAATTAAAATTTGTGTTTAAATTTTGGTTGATTTCAACCCCCAAAGTGTATTTTTTTACATTGTCTGATTCAAATGGAGGTCAGTGTTGACGTTATTTAACAGACTTGATTAATTTAGTGTTCAACCAACTCTGCAGGGAGTTAATCACAGTAAGCTCCGCCCACTTGTTTACAACTGCTCTGCAGTTGATCGAGTGAAGTGCATTTTTATTATTATTTTTAACTACATTTCCTGTCACACTAAGCAATATTATCTTATTTTGGATACAGCAAATAAAAAAAAAAAGATTCTTGCATTGGTGAGCAACAGCTTATCATAATGCAAAATACCTGAACTCATATAAAGATGCAATCGCTGGCATTGGGCAGAAATCTCTTTGTCCTCGGGAGCAAAATGTTTTCAGCACTTTTGACAGATGCACATGGGAAGTGACCAATAGTATTGATTTGTGAAAAACAACAACAGCAACAAATTTGAACATAGCATGTTTTGGCCTGACACCAGCCTCTATTATACTTTCATTGATCATACTACACGGAAAATTAAGATGGCTGCGGGCCGACAACAGCCTGTGTCCGTCGACTTGTGAACTTTTTTTTTTTTTCACTATCTGCTTGAATGCACATTTCCCCTCGTCTGGATGCCCCCTTATTTGGATGCCCGAGGCCCCGCCCTCCCATCCCTCCTCTTTGCACGCCACTGCACTCAGTAACACATGCTGTCATTTATTCTTCATCTACATGCTTTGCTTTTTTGCTTTTCTCACGTCGGTGTAAAGCCCAAACACAGCCTCCGTGTTGTTGTTGTTTTGTGTGCCGCCGTGGCTTTGACCTTTGCTCAGCCAGAACTAATTGGACTCTGTTAGTCACTGGTGATATGCTGCTGTGATGATGTCACCGCAGCAGTGTTTCCAAACCTTTATGGAGCCAAAGCACGTTTTGCATTGGGAAAAAGCTCACTGCTTCACACCCCCAAAAAAAGTATGTTTACTTTTTGTGAATGGATGAAATTATTTACTCACACATTTATTACCTACTCAGTGTAAAACCAATCTGGGCCGTGCCCTGATTTATTCTGATGTATGAATTGGAAGAGGTGGACAGAGAGATTAATAATGTATGGCTTTCACTTATCTCGTAGGAGAACATTCCATTGTTCTGCCTGTCAGTTTATCTCTTGCACAAATATATTTGTTGTAAATTGCAATTTCCAGACCAGTTAAGTGAAATTGTCTCATTTTCCACAGTGTTATTAAAACTCATTCACTCCCAGGACACTTTCACTGTTTTACTGGATTTTGACTGATTTTGCAAGGCCCATAGCATATTGTGTCCTATTGCTATAAAAACATGGAACCTACCAAAAGAAAGATTAAAGTCTCTTCTTTCATCAGGAAAAAAAAAAAGTGTATTTCTAGCTGTTTCCATTTTGCATCAATTAGCATTAGAACATGGCTAAGTTTCATCATTATTCACAAATCTGTTTAAAATAGTGGGGGGGGGGGAAAGAGCTTTTTGATCTCTTATACTCTGCTGCCATCTGCTGGCCGTTTTTGTAATAACTACCATTGCTTCAAGCATTCTCTTCAGTTCAGAGGTTGCATCAAAGCCAAAACGTATAATTACATCTTTGGGAGCATGGTCATATTTAAAATAGAACGTATTTACACGTTTTTGGGAGTAAATGAGTTAAATATACATACCATTCAAATGATTTTTTTTTTTTTCAATTAAAAAACTTTACTACACACACACAAACAAATCTTGGTTTCATATAATTACTAAAAGACATTTATCTGAAGAGATATTTTTCTTTCTACTTCAAGTGATGAGAGGCAATACTTGCAAAGCCCGCAGAGATCTGTAACATTCTGCAATCCAATAATATTGGCGCTTGTTAGACTTTGGAGTTCTCCTTTATTGCTCTCTTGCTACTTAAAAGTCCTCACACTTGTCTTTGATGGTAAACAACTATGGCTCCCATACCAAAAACATCTCATGCGCCGTCGTAATGTTCTCAAGTGTTCTTCACAATGTGACGTGATTTCAACTGTTGAAGCCGCAGCATGCGTCCCTGTTGTCATATTTCGAGAAAACGCGGCGGAATGACTGCTAGCATGTCTTGTCTTCTACCATTTTCTTTTCATTGCTGAAGTGTGCCCTTGTATGCGTGAGAGCATGAGAATATCAACATGATTCCAGTTTTGTTGAAAGACTGTGTGCATGCGCGCACGCGTGTGTTTGAGACCGAGTTTCTCTAATTTGCAGGATAACTATTTACTAATATAGTAAATTTATGAAACTGACAGATCCGCTGAGAGCCTCAGACCAGTATTGCTGTCATGATTTGTGGGCTTTTGTCGTTTTTTTTAATATTTCGTTTTGTTGTAGTCTTGGTTACTAGGGGTGTGCCAAAAAAATTAATTCATAAAAGAATCGAGATTCTCATTTATGAATCCAATCGATATTAACTTATTCACTCCCAGCCGTTTTCACATTTCGCAATCCCGTTCGCTCTGTTTTACTGGATTTTGACTGATTTTGCAAGGCCCACAGAATATTGTGTTCAATTGCTATAAAAGCATGGAACCTACCAAAAGAAAGATTAAAGTCTCTTCTTTCATCAGGAAAAAAAACCAAAGTATGATTCTATCTGTTTCCGTTTTGCAGCAATTTGCATTAAAAGAGAGCTAAGTTTAATAAATTTTCACAAATCTATTTAAAAGTAATTCAGCTTTTTTTCTACATGGCCCTGGTTGATCTCCTTTGCTCTGCTGCCACCTGCTGGCCGTTTGTGTAATAACTACCATTTCTGCAACCGTTCTTTGCAGTTGAGAGGCTGCATCAAAGCCTTCTGTATGCTCTACCATAAAAACAAAAAACAAAAAAAACGTATAAATACGTCTTTGGGACACTTACATTTAAAAAAAACATATTTACACGTTATTAGGAGCAAATGAGTTAATATCCAAAAATCAATTTTATTTAAATTAGAAATGAAGAAGAAGGTCAAAAGGCAGTTGTATCCCACATGCTGTTTTTGTGGAAAAAGGCACTTAGAATACAAAATTAATAAAAGTTTAAACAAAAAAAACAAAAAAAGACACTTTAATGTCTCTATTTGTCATTTTGTCTTGCAAAGCAGACTGGGGTAGATCATGACAATGTTGTGCATATCTGTAACTTGAAGCAGAAATCATTTTTCAATCAAATCATTTTGAATCGAAAATTGTATGAATCGAGAATCGAAAATCGCACACCCAAAAATCAGTCAAAGATTCCCAGCCCTATTGGTTACGTCATGTCAACTCATTTGATTTTCATCTCCGCCCTGTTTCTTGTGTCCAATGCTGCATTCGAGGATGGTCGGATGTCGGTTCAAACCAGAAAGTGCGTCCGGGAACGCCCCCTTGAACTCGGAAATTCCACTCGCGAAGTCAGAAAAAAAACAAGGACCCCGACTTCACCGGCGCACTACAACGTGACGTCACTCTGAATGGCAAAACACAATTTACTCGAGTAGAAAACTAGACAGCTTATACCATAACTTCATGTAACGCAACGTACGCGACAGTATTGCCGCTATATCCCTGCTTGAAATTATACGGTAAACTACTAAACTGTATGGAATGCTTATGGAATAAGATTAAATCAATAAATGAAGCAAAATTGCAAAAAGTTACGTTTTGAGGACCAAAATAAAACAAACAATTTATCACTATCCGCCATTTTGGTTGTTTACTTTCACCTCGAATGCTTTGAGGTCGGAACTGGGAAGTTTTAACTCGGATATTTCCGAATTCCAACCATCCTCGAATGCAGCGTAACAATCGTCTTCCTCTAGCCACACCCACACATCTTGTCCAGGTGTGCCTTGTTGTTTGGTCAATTTGTTTGTATTTAATTCCTTGCTTTCTTTCAGTCTGCATCAGCTCGTTGTTGCAGCAAGACATGTTTCTCATTTTATTTTATCATTGTTACCTGTCGTGGTAATTGTTTTGTTTCCTTATCTGTGTTTGCTGCTTTGTTAATTTTCTATTTAGATTTTTCCATGCGCCTTGTTTGCCTTTTTAAATCATTTTTGAGATTGAGTGTGCCTATTTGCCATCATCAAGAAAAAAAAAAATGAAAAAAACTCCTGAATGAGCTGACAAAAAGACTAAATACAAATTGACGAGACGAGGCACACCTGGACAAGACGCGAGTGTCTTTGAGGGATCTGATTGGTGGAGAAAAGGAAGGGGTGTGCCAAGAACAGGTGAAGATGAAAACCCAATCAGTTGTTGACAAGACTTGAATAAGAGATGTAAGGAAACGTACAGAATTGTGGAGTAAACATCTTTGACTGGTGAGTACGTTCAAAATATGCTCACGTACTCACAAATGTGTTCAAACATACACATGAATAAATATTTGAACGTACCTGTCGGATAAATGCTACAAACGTAGCATATTTAGCCATAATGCCACGAGGTCTTGCACATTCGCAAGTGAATTTTTTTAAAATTTGTTTTTAGGCATTGGGTCCACATTATACCAATATTGCTTGGAAATTGAGTCTTAATTTCTTAATAATTAAATAAATAATAAATAATTTCTTAATAATGTTTGACTGAAGGCTGCAGTGAATGATTTAGGTTTGGCGTTTTTTTTTAAATTTATTCTTATTATTTTTATTTTTTATTTTTTTTATTTTAGTTAGTTTTGTAAAGACAAAAAGTAGTTTGAGTTAATTTTCTTTTCTAAAAAAGCATCTTCGTTTTTATTTTATTTTGTTAACGAAATTGTTTTTTTTGAATTTTAGCTTTTTTGTTGTTGTTAGTTTTAGTAAAGTAAAATAACCTTTAATAGCACCTGTGTTGTATGACACCCTCCCTTCTTACTTTGACCATTTCCAAACATTTTTCATTTTATTTTATTTGATCTGAGTCAAATGCCATTTTTAGCATATGTCGCGGGCCACTAAAAAAATAGACGGCGGGCCGCAAACGGCCCCCGGGCCGTAGTTTGGACACCCTGGAATTAAACCTTTATAAACACAAGCTTCTGTTTTTATTTGCTCCTTGCTTCTATTTAATGGTTCAAACAATGTTTACTTGAATATAATCAGGTCGGGCATTCATACTGCAATACTGAATAAAACATTTTTCAAATCAAATATATATATATATATATATATATATATATATATATAGTGGGATGTGCCTGGTGGCCATGGTCGGAAGTGCAACCCTGTCTACATTTGAACTGTTGGCATTTTTGTAACGTTAATTTCTTGTTTTGTTGTGGTTGGTTGACGCGTTGAATGATTTTTTGGATGCATGTTGCGTCATATGTAACAAGATTTCGATCTTTGTTGTGAAGGTCCCAGTGGAGAGAAGCGAGATGAAGACTTCACTCTTTCTCCTCCTCATCGTTGCCCTCGTCGCCTCAGGAGCCAGCGATGATGTCAAGTACATCTCCAAGAGGAACTCTGGTAGGATGGAGGCTTTCTATTGGTTGTTGGTCTCGAATCTTCTGTAAATATCTTTTGGCTCAGGTGTTTTTGTTTCACTTTATTCTATTAATGCAAGCTGACGTGATGTCATCCTTCTTATTTTTCTCTTCTATTTTCATCCTATTTCTGGTCACTCTGGTTATGTCCATTTCTGTAATATGCTCGCTTCCCCCACTCTCTGATATTGTTGTTGGAATCTGACGTTTTTGAACAATTTCCACTTTTTTTTTCTTTTTTTTTTCCGACCCGGATCTTGCTCACTCTATCAAAGCTTAAAGCCTTCTTCAACCGCCATCTTTTGCCCAGGTGTTGTTGATGATATCCGTATTGAGGATTGATAATTTTTTTTTTTTTTCCCTGCTGATAATATTAATGATGCTATGACCAGTCCTGTTTGAATGCATTCGTAGGGATGTCAAATGTGTTTGGATCACGGGACACATCTTCAGGGTGCTGGTTATGATTAAGAGGTGTAACTGTACATCAAAGAAATCACAATTTGATATATACATGATAGGGCAAATCTCGATTTTTTATTTTTATTTTTATTTTTATTTTTTTTATTATTTTTTTTTTTTGCAGTCATTCAGGACGATTACGATTTTAATCGATTTTAATCGATTTTAATCGATTTTAACCTAATAAATCCAACAAACGTTTACTTAAAGGTTTCATTTATTCAAAAAAAATTCCTGTGCAAAATGTTCAGACACCAGTAATGTTTACTGATTCTAGATCAGTTTTAAGGCAAATTTACATCACATAAAAGCATTTGGATGGAACAGAACATAAGAACAACAGCTTGTAATCATCCAGAAGCCAAAATTCGATTTCACGATTTAGCAAATTTTCAACGATTCGATTTTTTAAAATGACGATGTATCGAATTAATTCGATTTATTGCCCGGCCCTAATACATGAGTTTGGTACAGTAAGGGAATAAAATAATGTTCTCCTAACCAGGAACAAATGTAATAACATTTAAAATGAAACCTCAACACCTTAAATATTATTCAACGATGTGTCTTGTTTTGAGGAAAAGAGCAATGCAGATGCGACGGTAACATGTTAAATAGTCCGTGAATTATTATTCTATAAAGTGTGTTTGTTACTTAAGCTTTATCTTGCTGCTTGAATGCTGCTGGAAAATGTCTTTTTATTTTTTATTTTTTTTAATATAAGGCTAGACATGGTGTCTTCCAGCGAGAAGCTGTAAAGTTACACTTCTTTTATCCCGTGTTGCCCGATCAAATGCAATTGCATTTGGTTACTATCATTTTCATGCCCACTTTTGAACAGAAGTCAACAAGAAATTGAAGCAAGCTTTTCAGGCCACACAAAATGATGTGGAGAGTTGACGTGTGACAGAGCATGAATTTCAATTTGTTGTTTTGGTTTTTTTACTCTCCTACTTACTGCTGGTATAGTTGACTGGCGGAATGCTTTACGGTATAATTATAGCTGGATTACAATTGTGCACCCCTGCTGAGCCTCTGAAAAGGATGAAAGTACAAAAAAAAAAAGGAAATGATTCAATAATTTTAGAAATGCTGGCCGTGCAATTAAATCAATCTAGTTAAAATTGATTCGCCTGTAATGTAATCCTTTCAAACAATTGTGCTTGTTAAACAGAGTGCTCCACAATCACACAGAACACACACGTGCACAGTAGAATTAATTTGGCTCATCTCAAGAATTGCAAACGTTTATGGTAAAGCTTAAAAAGCTACTTTGACATTGACCGAAATCTTCGTTGGGTTTTACAACTCGACCAAAAAGTATTTCATGTAGGCCTACAATTAAAGTGCAAATACGTCTCTGACAGTATCACGAGTATTAGTGTCTTTATTAAGGTGACTTCTATGTCAGCACTTATGTTGCATCTCATTAAATAGTGATCGACATTACAGTTCTTTTAGGTCAATTGAATCAGTTCATTTAAAAGAACCGTTCAAAAGATTCGTTCACCGAATCATTAACACTCCACTTAACTAGTATGGCAGTACGTTCACTTAATGAATCGTGCGCGAGCGAGAATGGAGCTAGCATGTTCACTCACTGACTCGTTCGCGAGCCGGAAATGGCAACGCGCTCATTCACTGAATCGTTCCTGAACCGGAAATGGCAACACGTTCACTCACTGACTCGTTTGCGAACCGGAAATGACAACACGTTCACTCACTGACTCGTTTGCGAACCGGAAATGGCAACACGTTCACTCACTGACTCGTTTGCGAACCGGAAATGGCAACACGTTCACTCACTGACTCGTTTGCGAACCGGAAATGGCAACACGCTCATTCACTGAATCGTTCGCGAACCGGAAATGGCAACACGTTCACTCACTGACTCGTTCGCGAGCCGGAAATGGCAACACGTTCACTCACTGACTCGTTCGGGAACCGGAAATGGCAACACTCTCATTCACTGAATCGTTCCTGAACCGGAAATGGCAACACGCTCATTCACTGACTCGTTCGCGAGCCGGAAATGGCAACACGCTCATTCACTGAATCGTTCCTGAACCGGAAATGGCAACACGTTCACTCACTGACCCGTTCATGTCTTCGCGAACGTGAAGCTTCCTCAGCGACTCGTTCCTGACCACCAATAGCGAGGCTTGTATGTGGAGTAAAATCCTGCCCACGTCTGATGCTCGCTGCTGATTGGTCCTTTGACTGACGGCATATGAGCGCGGCTGCTCTCAAATGAACTGAGAAAAGAACGAATTACTTCAAGAAGCGACCCGTTGACTCACGTTCACTGAAAAGATTCGTTCTTTTTGAACGAATCGGTCGTTCATGACGCAACCCTAAAATGCATTAATGTTGAGGCTTACAGTTCACATTTTATACGTTTATGATTCAACCACAATGAATTAGTAATTTTGACATAATTTATCTTTCAAGCATTCTGCAAGCATTCCACATGCTTTTTAGCTATTAGCATTCAGCTTTCAGCATTCCCACGCAATTTCTCCAGAAATTGCACTAAGTCTAGTTCTCCTAAAGCTGTTCTGAAATGTTTCTCAGCCAACGAGGCACATATGGAGAAACCCCTCAAGACATACACCGTTGAAGTTTTTGACAGACTTTCATTTACCCTTAGTTTAATATCCTAGTTTGAAAAAAATGATCTTTTCGCCCTTGTTTCCTCTACAATGATGTCGGATCTCAGCAGAGCCCTTGGCGGGGACTTAACTCATTCACTCGCCGCCATTTTCACATTTCGCAATCTCGTTCGCTCCCGGCTGTTTTACTGGATTTTGACTGATTTTGCAAGGCCCACAGAATATTGTGTTCAATTGCTATAAAAACATGGAACCCATCAAAAGAAAGTCTTTTCTTTCATCAGGAAAAAAAAAAGTATATTTCTATCTGTTTCCGTTTTGCAGCAATTAGCATTAGAAGAGAGCTAAGTTTCATAAATTTTCACAAATCTATTTAAAAGTTATTTAGCTTTTTTTCTAGATGGCCCTGGTTGATCTCCTTTGCTCTGCTGCCACCTGCTGGCCGTTTGTGTAATAACTACCATTTCTGCAACCGTTCTTTGTAGTTGAGAGGCTGCATCAAAGCCTTCTGTATGCTCTAGCATTAAAAAAAAACAAAAAACAAAAAACGTATAAATACGTCTTTGGGATAAAAACGTATTTATACGTCATTGGGAGTAAATGAGTTAATGACGTAGTCGGGGCGCAGAAAAGCGACGCTTGAGTTGATGTTTCTGTTCTGGTTTAAGAGACGTATCCGACTTGACTTGCTGCACCAGGCTTGACCTTCACCGTGTCCGCCTCCTCGCTCACACTGACTTACTTTCTTTTCATTCAGCTTTTCCGTTCGTGTGGGTCTCGAACCACTCACAAAATGAACCAACTTGCGTAGGCGGTGCGCCGGTAGGACGAGTTTGGTCAATATGCGTTGTGTGATTTCAGGCCTTACCTGCGTGTTGCAACCTTCCGCTTCATGATTTTTGTCGCCGTTTGTTAGGACCGGCGGTGTCGAGCGTGTTCTCGCTCCGCATGCTTCCGTGCGTGTGTGCTCTTTTGAACGCGCGTGTGTGGGTGAGATGTGCGCAAAGCAATTACGTGATCAGAGCAGAGCCAAGCGGACGTTTATGTGGGCGACTTGCTACATGCAGCCGAAGATAGTCTGCGAGATCTCCTCTCGCAACGCCGCTTGTGAGTTTTTAACTGGACGCCATGTGGACTGGAACTACAATTTCCTGGTGTCACTTTCTCCGCTCTGCTACGATGCAGCAAGCTCGGCGGCTAAAAGGCGCCACGCCGTGATAAGAGATGTGTGTGTGGTGGGGGAGGGCGAGAGGTGGTTCTCAGGTGGTTCTCTTTCTTTTTGAAAGAGAACACTGCACAATAAATGTTCAAAATAGCCAACATGCATGTTTGTATTTGTTTGTTCGGAATATTATGCTTGTCAGAAGTATATGCAATGGCACACGAAAGCTTCTGTATGTATTGTCAATAATGTCTTGCTCAAGGACATTTAGCATTTGTGATGTTTGCGGAAGTTTTTTTATTTATTTTTTTTATTTTTTTTGGGTCAATCCCAATGATACATAAAAGGAAACGTGGGCACATCTGTTGTAAATGGCGCTTAAAATAAAAAAGTAGGGACGGGCGAGTACCGATAGCAGATATCAAGATTTTTCAGGTATTTCAAGGTGACTTTACTCGCATACGAGCCACCTCCACTTGTGCCGGTTTTATCATCGGGAATCAGAACATAAAAATGCCATTATTGTCATGCAATTTTAAGGAAAAATGCTACATTTGAGAAGTGCATTACTTTTGTTATTATCCATCCGTTTTCTTGACCGCTTATTCCTCACAAGGGTCGCGGGGGGTGCTGGAGCCTATCTCAGCTGGCTTTGGGCAGTAGGTGGGGTTATTACACCCTGGACTGGTTGCCAGCCAATCGCAGGGCAATTTATTATTATTATTATTATTATTATTATTATTATTATTATTATTATTTAGGAGGTACTTCTTTAAAAATTTCCGTCATTTTTTTTTTTTATATAAAATTAGGCTACTAGTAGTATCATTACTTACCATTGGTATTGGCGACTACTCAACAGTTGAGGACTTGTACTGTCGGTCTGATAAATAGTGGTATTGTACATCCCTATTAACAAGTATGATATATTAGTGTGTATATATATATATATATATATATATATATATATATATATATATATATATATATATATATTTAGTTAGTTAGTAGTTCCAGTTCACTAAACATTTTTGAGGGTTTTGTGACTGTGAAAACTGGAAAAAAAAAAAAAGCATTTTTCATGAGAGGAAATTTTAAAGGGAGCTTCGGAATTGCAATTGGCTGTCCAACAGTCCAGTGTGTAGACCCAACTTGGCTACAATAGTTTCCAGCTCACTGGCAACACTAATTTGGACAAGCACGAAAGAAAATTAATGATGGATGGGAGTGATTTAAAACGAAAATCCGACTCATTTCTCAAGACCGGATGACCCGCTCTCTTTTTCACACTACTTTTCCATTGCAACAGCTGTGCTGGAAGCTCGTTGTTGTCTAAAGGTGTCAAATGATTACAGTAACGTGGCACAAAAGCTGTTTTTGCTATTAGATCATTTCCACTGAAGGTGCTAATTAGTAGAACAGTTGCAACACTGGAATGACAATGCTGAAAATAATGCCTGAAGTTTTTATTTTTGATTGTAGATTCACCGACACGGTGTTTGTACATAACCGATCATTTATTTCTACTTTTTATTGTGTCCATCTGTAGCAATCACTTTAAACTTACTTAGCTGTGTCTACATCATCTCTTCTCTTCCTCAAACTGCCTTCGTTGTCTTGGTCAATGCCACACCTTAACAATTTAATCACTCCACACAAAAGCAATAGATTATCTTATCTTGATCCCAGCAAGCACAGAAAGGAGAAATACTTTCAACCACTAACTAACTAGAATGAGACCGCAAACATCAACCAAGACTTAAAAATCGACAACTTGTCCATTTGACATGTGCCAGCAGGTACCACACCTGCACAAAAATCACATTGGTAGGTTTGACATACTAGTAACTAGGGGTGTTAAAAAAAAAAAAATCGATTCGGCAATATATCACAATTCTCAAATCGATTCAATAGGTGGCAGAATCGATTTTTAAATATCCGTTTTTAATGGAAAAATATTCAACAAAACGTCTTCACACCCTAAGCATGGAAAAATATATAAAATAAATAAATACTAATGGAACATTTAAGCCTTAATATTTTATTTTAATGCTGTTCAAATATGAAACTGTCTGTTAAATACAAATGAATCCATTTTCATACAAATCTTACAGTGTACAAGATTACTGATGAGTATTTTCTAAATTTGAGTCAAAAAAAAAAAATCGCAACAGTCGATGTATAAATCTGTATCGGGATTAATCGGTATCGAATCGTGACCTATGAATCGTGATACGAATCGAGTCGTCAGGTACGAGGCAATTCACACCCCTACTAGTAACCATGGATTTACCAAATTTGTATTTGTGCAGGGGGGAAAAAAAAAATCAAAATGGCAATGAAAAGAAACACGAAGCAGGATGGAATATCTGTCATATCATAGCAGCTCCCCCCACACCAAACTGTGCACGTGTGTGTGCGTGTTTGTGGGAGGGCGCTCACCCACCAGCCGCCGCACATTGCACATTTGTTGCCTCTCGAAGCCAAAGATGACAGGATGCTCGTGTGAAGTGGGCGTTCTTCGGCTCACGAAAGAACCAAAAGAAACATTAGCAAAGGCTCGTTTTACTAACCAGCTGCTGTGCAAGCTGATCTGCGACGAGCGTGAGTTGCAAAGATTATTCCTGAGATGGATGATGATTTTTATTTTTTTATTTTTTTTTGTCGGAATGTACATTTTCAATTTTGATGTAGTGCATGAGTGGTTTTATTCAGGCCTCTTTTTTTAATTTATTTTATTTATTTATTTATTTATTTTTATTTCATTTTTTTTTTTTTTTTTTTTAATTATTGCTAAGGTAGTTTGTTGAGTCAACCGCAGTTACCATCAAACTTGGAACTATCCAAAGAGGTTGTCTACAGTTTTTTCAGCATTTTCTTTTTTCAATTATGTAAGGCTTTTTCCACATATATGTAATACTCTTAAATAAATAGTTAAAGGGATACTTCACTTATTTATCCCATTATAGCAATTAAAAGTTACTATTTTGCCTATAATTAATTTGATACTTTCATTACTTTTCATGTACAATTAGTATCTTTTTAAAAACATATTTTGCACCTCGCTGTTGACGGAAAATGACATCGCAAGGGCTCAGGTGACCAATCACAGCTCACCTGTTTTCTCGGTTTGGTCATGTGACATTCACAAGCTGAGCTGTGATTGGTTACCTGAGCCCTTGCGATGTCATTTTCAAGTTGACAACAAGTTGCAAAATGTGTTTTTAAAGGTACTAATTGTGCATGAAAAATAATGAAAGTATCAAATATATTATAGGCAAAATATTCATGTTTGACTGGCAAAAAATGGCTAAATAAGTAAAGTATCCCTTTTAAAAGAAAAAAAAAAAAAAAAAAAAAAAAAAAAGAGAGATCCAATAAACACACCAGGTGTCACCAACGTGTTGCCCAAGTCAGCCCCAAGGACCACATCAGTAACTCACAGGCCTGTTGCAAAAATAGCACACCAGTGATGGATGGAACATTGTGATTTTCTAGGAATGAAGTGCTCATTTGAAAATGTTGCACTGGTAGAAATTTATAGAAAAAAAAAGTGTATCATAATTGATTAGGGAGTGGCCTTATTTCAAAGTATCAATATTTGCGATGACGGCTGATAACCCAACTCTCTAGTCATTAAACAATGTGGATAATATGATGATGTTAACCACAATCCGATTTTGATCTGTATACCAAGTTTTAAGACTTGAGAATATGACGCTTCATGCAGTCCGGCAAGACTGTCCGTCGCTTCTCAACGCCACTTTTGTCCCGCTGGCTTCCTGTCGCCGTCTCTCTATTTCGCTCGTCTCCGTGTCTGCGTCGAGTTCCAAGGTCAGATTAAAGATTCATCCCTCCTCTTGTACTGCATTCAAACATTGATAAAAGCTGACACGGCGTTGACTCCGTACGCCAACGGGATCCTGCTCCGCCAGCGCACGTCCGCACATGCACACACAAACGCTGTCAATCAGATTTTCAATTCTATCAGGACACACACACACCAAAATAACACGCATAAACAAAAAAATAATAATCATCAGGGGGATCTGAAGTTGAATTTCTTGCATCTATGTCCATGAAGCCATCTCTTAACTGCTTGTTTAAAAAGTGTAGCGTCTGTGAATGAACCGTTGCGCATTTCTGCTCACTGATCATGACTCGATTGGTTAGGTTGTCATCAAGATCGATTATTTTCAAGCGACGGAAAAACACTGCTTGAAACTGCGTCTTTCGCGCAGCACCATCTATATGGAAAAAAGCTTTAAAATATGTCATTCATTGAAGGTGCGCCTTATAGTTGTGAAAAAGCTGTGAAAGTAGAAAAGTGCTATTTAAACGATATTCCATTTAACATTCACCAATTAATCTAACTAGAAATATTGGAATAAATGTACTTGCAGTCATTCATTAATTTTAATAGCTTGAACTGAATTGAAATCGAATTATCACCTTCCAATCCAAGCAAACAAAATTACTGAAAAAGGGATTCCAACAGTATGATGCTAATTATTTTTTTTCATCTTTCTGTTTGAATGTATGAGAAAGTTTCAAATAGCGGTAAGAGAAAATTGACTAACATAGACTAGTGAAAGGAAGATAATTGCACCTTTTTATATACATTTACCAGCTACTTTATTAAAGGTACGCATGCTTCGTTGGTTCTTTTATGTGTAGCTAAATGCATCCAGTGACCCCTCCATACCTCAACAACTATATATATAAAAAAAAAAAAAGCATATAACCACCTTAACCAGAGGGAGAGGAACAATAGAATAAAATGCTAGAAGAAAAAAAAAAGTATGGCTAAATGCCGGAGCGTCTGGAACGAGAGAAAGAAAGAAAATACAACCCTAACACGCGTAGTCCTTTCTTGTCAGCCAGTGTGTAATTAAGTCGCGCACGGTGTCACGATTGCTCTGCACAACTGCTAATTTAACTTTAGTCTGAGCCAGGAGAGCGCACGCAGAAGGACGACTAACAAGCCTGGAGGTGGCAAAGTACAAGAGCGAGAGCAGCGGAGAACTGCGCGTCCAAATCAAGAAATAAATTCAAACTCTTTCATCATTCATCATTGAAATCCGAGATACACAAGAAATGAAATCATCGGAAAAAGTCGGAAACGCAACCACACGGTCTTTTCAAAAGGTCAAGGGAATTATTGCGTTACATTGAGTTCAAGCGCGTAAAGCCGTGTTGGCTAACGTGGTCGATGCTAATGATGGGATCGCCGATCTGAAATCCGTTGAGGAGAAAGCCGTCCAAGCCGCCATTTTCGAGCAACCGTCCAGCTTTGCACTTTTGCTGCCGAACGTGACAGAACGAGGATGGCGCTCTCGTATGTCAGGAGAAAGAGGAAGTCAAGCTAACACCGTTCCAGGTCACCGCCGTGCCGCCGTGGGTGCTCTGCCCTCCTCTTTCGTGGGTCAACAATCATTTCTTTCATACCAACCTTGCCGAAAATACTTGAAGTGATGTTTTTATATCATAGCTCCAGTACGTTGTTGCACATCATTTCTCAAGTGTATGAATTTTGCTACAGCCAGTAGATTCAACATTTTTTTTTTTTTTACAATTGATTCCTTTTTTAAAGAAACATTGAGAGCTGTCAAACGATTACATTTTTTAATCAGATTAATCACATCTTAGAATTTTGATTAATCATGATTAATCACTGACTTAAAAATGATTTTTTTTTCCCCCAACATATTTTGCCCACCTGTTATGTCTTAATTTTTTTCGACATTTAATGTTATGAGGGCGTCTTCAAAAATTTCTATTCACTGCACACGCTCACCCTGCTTTTTCTAATCAATTAATTATTTGCACAATTTAAAATGGGGAAAAATGACCTATGGCATATGTAAACATTTATTAAATGCTTTACTTTAATGCACGTAGTTATGTTTATTGCTCAAACTCCAACAGCTCCCTTTTAATGTAACCATCCGCTGTCGGCTAAAAAGGATCAAAATTAATAGTGTGATTAATCTGTGGTAATACAATGATTAATGCGATCATTTTTTGTGATTTAGTTATTTCGTTAACGCTTTAATTTTGACAGCACGAGAAACATTCTAATTTAACTTGAACATTATTTGTGGAAAGCCGCAGGATTGCGATCTAGACCCTTTATAGTATTTATAGCAATCATGTTTCGTCATGAATACTGTCGAGAATAGTCATTTTGAGTTCATACATTTTGATTGGGTCATGATTTACAGGTAGATTTATTTATTTTATTTTTTTTAATGTATCAGAGGTGCACTCTTAGTAAAAAAAAAAAAAAAATAATAATATTCATTGATTTGCGTATAATATAATAAAATGCAATCATGCATTTTAAAATAATAAATAAATAAATGTCAAACATACAGAAAACAGAGAAAAAAAATATTGATTTAAGGCAAGAGGTTGAGGTGAAATATGAAAGAATCTCTGAAAGAGTTGGCGAAAGGGAAGAGTAAAGCGGCTTTTCAATTTGCAAAGCTATTGGGACCGGATGGAGAGAAATGTTGGGTTGGACGGACCGATGCATAAGCGGGACCGTGTACTGTACGGTTGTTGTGGGTGGGAAAAGAAAGTGCTGAAGTATTTGACTTGAAGGGCAATTAAAGATTCGCATGGTGAAGGGGACGGCCAGTGTGGAACCACATTGCGCTGTTGTATTGACAATATAATCACCGGTGAATAATGCGGGAGCAGATGCGTGTCTATTCATGGGCTATTTTATAGGAACCATAATTAGGCTGAATGATGCACCGTCCTGTATTGAAATCAATGCACAACTGCACTTGCTGATGTTCTTGTTCGCCGTCCACCATGTTGACACTATTTGCCTTCACTATGGCAGTTGCTAAGTAACCGATGCAGTTATAAGATTAGCCAATTGCCATCATTCCACTGTATAACTCAAGTTGTTTTTATGTTCTGAGTAGTCACAAATAAATAGATAAATAAAGTTGAGTGTAAAAAATATATACAGTACAGGCCAACATTTTCTTTTTATGACTATTCACATTGTAGCTTCTCACTGAAGGCATCCAAACTATGAATGAATACAGATGGAGTTATGTACTTCACAAAAAAGATGAAGTCATTGAAAACATGTTTATATTCAAGTTTCTTCAAAATAGTCACTCTTTGCTCTTATTATTATTATTATTTTTTGCACGCCCTTGGCATTCTTTGAATAAGCTTCAAAAAGTTGTCACCTGAAATAGTTTTCTAAGAGTATTGAAGGAGTTCCCAGAGGTGAGAATGTGTGCAAAACGGTAATCAGAGCAAAGGGTGGCTCTTTTGAAGAAACCAGAATCTAAAACATGTTTTCAGTTATTTCACCTTTTTTTTTTTTTTTTGTTCAATACATAACTCCACGTGTTCATTCTTAGTTTGGATGCCTTCAGTGAGATTCTACAATGTAAATAGTAATGAAAATAAAGCTAACACATTGAACGAGATGTTTGTGTAGCCAAACCTTTGCCCTGTACTGTATATAATGTATATAAAAATGTGTATATATCGTTCGTGTTACTCTTCAGGATACCCCAAAAACTGCACTAATTAATTGTACTGTATCATCAAAGTGAGAACCTTTTTCAACGTTTTAGATTGGCCAACAATTCCTAAAAATGACATCCACAAGTGTGGATTGGCCTAAAGTGTGTATATATATATATATATATACATATATAATTTTTTTTTTTTTTTTTCCATAGATTTGCCAGATTGTGATTTACGAGTTTTCGGCCCGACGGCATCAATATACAACATTCCATCTGATTCGGTGGGATTACAATTTGATTAGATTTGATTTTTATTTAATTTTTTCTGTTCATATTATGAAACTACAGTATGACTTGTTGCTGCTGTGTTCAACTGTACACTATTGCCTGAAATAAATGAAAATGATGATGGAAAAAAAAATATATATTCGCATTGGTGTGGCTGTAGTTTTTATGTTTATTTTTTTAATATGTTCTCCACAGCACAAAGTTTTCGCGTTAATTAAATTCAGAGAAAAACAAATCATCACCTTATGTTTATTATTTATTTGTACCTAGTAGAGGGAATTTTGACACATTGGATGCAATATGATTCAAGGACAATACATTTTAGCAAAGTAACAATTCAAAATGTTTTTGTTTTTTGTTTTTGTTAGTCCCGCCTAATATCCAATAATTATTCTATTAATCTCTTCTGGTTGCAAGAATGTGACTAAACACCGTTTCCATTTTGTGCCATATTGAGAAAAACTGTAATTTGTTGCTAACTTCAATAATGATCTGGAGCATCAAGCAGGCTACAATCAGGGGCGTATCGCTTGGCGGCGCGTTGAGATGCGGCTCGCGTGATGGAGATGCACACACTTTTTAGCGTCTGCTGTGATGCTTCACGAGGAGTTTCCTGTCTCCTTCCACTTTTTATCCCCCCCCCCAAACTTTTGCGCCTCCTTCATTTACAATTGAACGTGACAGAAAATCATTAACCGCATAATGAAAAGCAGCAGACCAGTAATGTATACCATCACTGTCTATTTACAGATCCTTAGCCTAAGACCCTGAATGTAAATGAATCCATATTCGATTCTGTTAAAGTGTTGAGGTGCTGATGATGCAAACGGCTCACCGCTCTTGTTTTCATGCATGAGAAATTCGTCGCACGTTTCGTCGAGCGCTTGGCAAATTGATGTCATTCACATTGTGTGACTTCAAGATAGTGTTTGTAAACGCTTGGATGAACGTGATTTACCAATTCGGCATTCCGTCGAATGATTATGATTTCTATTGAACTTTGTGGTGTAAGGAAGTCCTCCAAGGGAGTTTAAAGATTCAGATTCTGCAACAATTATTTGAAAATTGATGACAATTTTAAGTGTAATGATTTTCTGTTCACAAACCCGAATAGACTTCGCACATTTTAAAATTTAAACCACACAAAAAAAAATGCATATGACAGATTGTTTATTGTTTGCATCACAACATAAGGAATTTGTTATATACAGTAAATAATGCGCAGAATAACAAAAAAAAAATGTGCAAAGGCACAGCATGGTTGTTCATTGTGTAGCAAAAAGGTTAAAAATTGTAGGGGGTAAAACAGCCATTCAAGTGTGACAAAGGTTATCCAAGTAAGGTAACAGGAAGTGGTGATGATGATGATGTGACAGATGACATTCATTAATTTTTTTTTTTTTTTTTTAAACTGAGTTTTTCTCTTAACTCATTTGTTCCCAATAACGTGTAAATACGTTTTTTAAGTGTCCCAAAGACGTATTTATACGTTTTTTGTTTGTTTGTTTGTTTTTTATGCTAGAGCATACAGAAGGTTTGGATGCAGCCTTTCAACTGAAGAAGAGACTTTAATCTTTCTTTTGATAGGTTCCATGCTTTTATATCAATAGAACACAATATTCTGTGGGCCTTGCAAAATCAGTCAAAATCCAGTAAAACAGCCGGGATTGTTTCTGTGAAAATGGCGGCGAGTGAATGAGTTAAAATTGGCGTCCACATCAAATTATACACTGTATAGTATTGATTAAATGATGTAATTTGATGCATAAGTTTGTTGATTTCAATCTGCAATTACTGCCAAGCTACCCCCCCTCCCCGCCCCCCCCCCCCCCCCCAAATGAAATATGTGTGTGCTTGTGTACTCGGCTCCTTCTGGCCTATTCTCTCCTTGTAAATCTGTCTTTCCGGCACCAGCCAGTTATTGGTTTTCAGTTATGATTACACACCTCCTTCATCAAGGTTTCCGCTGCTCTTTGAACCACTTTTTCCCTGCTCGGGGCCATGCGCACAAAAAAAAAAAAAAAAAGAAAAAAAAAAGACTCCTATACACAACTATATTGACAAAAATACACACATTGGTATTACCAAATAATGCTTTTATTTTTGTAGAATAGTAATGACATACATTAGTTATTTATAGAAACCCTAACTAAATTACATCAACTAAATAAACAGTTCAGTTAGTTTTAAGTTGATAACATTTTGAAAATGTGTGAATGTAAAACGATTTTTCACACTATCAACACTTATATTACGTGTTATCTGTGTTTTTTCCTTTGGGCTTTGCTCATCTTATGAATCTCAATGCAAATAAGCAAAGCCCCAAATTAGTCTGCTCAAAAATGTGTGTACAAGCCTCACTAATTAAATACAGTAATTTGTTTTTGTGGGAATTTATTGTTCCGTCTTCCCAAAAGTTTTGTGCGTATCGTTGCTTGCAGTCGTGCATCTTATTGCCGAGAAACAAAATTCAGATCAGCGACAGTTGCTAATCACTTCTATCCATTCTACTTTAGGGAAAAAAAAAAAAAAAAGTCATCCAAGCCGCTGATTCTGAGCTGCTTGGCAGAAGAGTGCGAGTAACATAAACTCACATCTGTGGGGAAAAAGACTGACTGGAAAGAATTATGATGTTCAATCCACCTTAGTAGCAAACTGAATCCAAGACGACGACGTCTTTGCTGCCAAAACATATACTCCAATCTAATTAGCATCACATACTTGCAGCCATTGGCTTTCGACCCCCCCCCACTCTGTGTTTACTTGACATAAACTGATCATTTACTTTCAGGATGAATGATAAACTGGAAAGCAGAAAGCTGTTTATTTCTCCGTCCCCCATGGCTCACTTGGTCTCTTGTCTGCCCGTGTAATGAGGTTTTCTCTAATTACATTTTAATGGACTGGGAGCTACTTTTTAAACAGTCTCCTCTTATCCCCTTCCGAGCTTCTCTTGCTCTTATGTTTCCAACCTACGTTGAAAACTTTTGAGGCGCGGATGAACGGAACTTTTTTGACTACTAACTGGGCAACGTGGTTGCCTAATCAACATGCCTAACTCATAGTTACTGTATGTGTTTTTTCTTCTGCTTCTTATTTTTTTTCCTCATCGATCCCCCCCCTCTGGGTACTATACTGCGACCTTCTGCATTCCAAAGACGGACATATTAGGAAAATTACACTAAATTTTCCACAGGTGTGAGGTAAGCGTGAGCGGTGGTTTGTCTGTGCTAGCGAACAGTCCAGATTGTAGCCTGCTTCTTGCAAAAAAAAAAAAAAAAAAAAAAAGTCAACCGAGCTAGAAGATGGATGGATGAATATTAATAACTATTGAAATGACCATATTTTGAAATTTTACGGGAATGCTGGCAGTTGTGGCTGCCAAGCCAAAATGTCAAAGAAAGGACGGAAATGAAGTAGTGAAAGCCTGCTTAACACATTCACTGCCATAGACGGCTTTAGACGTCAAAGGTTAATTTTTTCCTGCACACGCAATAAAACAAAGTGCTAAAAGCTTTTTCGTTATGCATCAACTTGGTATTAAAGCAACAACAGTAAATTGCAGCGTTTACTACACAGTTAAAAAAAAAAATAAAATCAACTTTTGTGTAGTCTCCAAGAATATTCAAAACTTGCGGACATCCAACTTTAACACATTCACTGCCATAGACGGTTTTCGACGTCAAAGATTTTTATTTTTTTTTGTCCTGGACTGGCAGTGAATGAGTTAATACATCACACACTATCACATTAATCACGATATAAATATGCCCCCTTGCTTCAAAAGTGTGAAATCATGAATGTCTGTGAATGACGATAACACATGGGACATTGCATGTGTGATTTTTCATGTCACATGACATTTGCTTTGATCTATTCGCAGTAAAAAAAAAAAAAAAAAAAAAAAAGTCCAATATTTGTAAGCAGTAAATAAGATGTATCTCACCTCTCCCAGATTTGGCACACGTGATTTGATGTCATTGCATGGTGATGTTTTTTTTGTTTGTTTTTTTTAGGCCAAAATCATACCGGAGGTTTCAAGAAATAATCCCGTTTTACTGCACCTTGTTTCCTCACTATAGTTTATTGTCATCGCAGTATTTCTGCCCCCCCCCCCCCCCCCCCCCCCCCCCGCAACCGATGTCAGATTTCATTGCGGATGACTTTGACATTACTCAACCGACAAAAATGGTGCCACCTGCACCTTGTCGTATAATTTCAACTTTAGATATGCCCACGTTCTCGGATCCCAACGCTCAGAGTGCATTTCGCTTGCCAGCCGAGCATCCATTGTCTATCTATTCTCCCCCTGAGCTTTTTTTTTATCTGGTTGTTAAATAAAAAATTCAGTACCCGACTCCTCTCAACCGTGCTTATCATAAAAGCAGAGTGAACAAATTGCAGATACAACAGTTTGTTGTCAGCTGTTAAAACTTCCGCAGAATGGAGGTGCTTTTGATTATCTTAATTAGATACTTCAGGGAGAAGAATAGTCTGAAAGGCTCCGCAGCTATTAGCCGGTATCGATTGGGTTGAAGGGAAGAAGGTAGTAAAGGAAAGAGTGTGATGGCGGGGGCTTATTCACACAATAAACTTGTAGTGTTGCATAAATGAAACAAAGGATAAAATGGTGGACGGATAGTGAGGAGACTCTAAGGTGCATTTTTATTAGGAAAGAGTTATTAGGAAGTAAATTGCCAGCTCATGTTGGTGAAAACGCGTTCTACTTCATCTATTGCAGTGCTTCTCAAATAGTGGGGCTCCCCCCCAGGGGGCGCTAGGCTCCATCATGGGGGGCGTGTTTGACCTCGGATAACATACTATTTTTATTTTTTTTTATTTAGATTTATTTTTTTTTAATTTTTTTTTACTGTTCTAGAATAAAGTGCAATTGCACCTCCACTACATTAGAGGGCAGTGGCGCTCTCATTATTGGCAGAGTGTGCGCAGGGAGCATTCGCTCGGTGGTGTGGGGGTTTTGTTTGCACTGAGCATGCTTTGCACACAGCAAAAAAAAAAAAAAAAAAAAAAAAAAAAATCAGCACAAATTATTTTATATTTTTGTTTTGCAGATTAAAGTTTTTTTTTTGGGGGGGTTTTTTAATTGTGCTCCCGAGTTAATATTGGTGATCAGTTTGAATGCATTATTATTTATTGATTTTATGTAATTTTATTTTTACGTATCATATGGTTTGACATGGTCAGTCAAAAAATGTTTATAGTTTAAGGATTTAAATAAATTTTTGAATTTCAGATGCACTTTAAATCTTTTCTGTTACAGTTAATAAAGCTATTCTTTGTTGTAAGTTGGTCCATATTTCTTTCTTTCTTTTTAATTCTCTTATACGTTAATACGGATATACTGTGATGCAGAGGTGTGCTTATAACAATTTTATAGACAAATGATACTATTTATAGTCGCGTGGGGGGGGGGGGTGTTTTCTTCTTACTAGGGGGGGGGGGGGCATGGCAGAAAATAATTGAGAAGCACTGATCTATTGCGTGGAAATTTTCCAAATCCATCATCTCTGGTGAAGTAACAGGTTCAGATTAAGTGTGCTCAACAAACACATTTCTTTCTTCGTATTCCACTCTACAATTGTAGCTAATTCAATTATTCAGTTAATCCAGCCCCCGATATCCGTCCACTGAAACTTCTCATAATGCATTTTTTTGCGTCCCCTGACATTTGTTTTGATAACCTATAACCCATATACTTTTTAATGGGCCAATCAAGCAGAACAGCTTCTCTTACAATGAGGCATAATCTATTTTTTTTGATAATCCATGTTAGGATTAATGGTTGCCAATTCATGCAGCGCGCTGGGTCACAGAGCCCTGATAAAGATGGCAAAGTATGTGTGTGCGCGTGTATCCGACTGACTCGGTTCTGGTTGTATGTGCGTGGCTGTGAGAATAGAGTGTGTCAAGGTGACTGTCTGGGGGTTAATAACTCGTGACCCACAGAAGAGAGTAGATTGGGGGGGCTTAAACTACACACTCTCGTAGACATTTTTAATAATACACAAAGTCATATACAAAGTCTCACTTCATTCCCTCATTTGAAATGACCCCTAAAAGTAGCCTAAAACAGTTGTGACCCCACCAAATTGATTTTGTTCCCGGCAAAGATTAGCACATAACTTCGGGGACTGAGTGTATGTGTTGATAACCTAATCACACAGGTGCCATTGAAAAAAATATTCTCTCACCTTCAAGTTTTGCCCGTACTTTCCGTCTATAATTTTCAGATTCAGTCTGATTTTATTTCATTTTATTTCATTCAATTATAAAAGAAAATAGGCAAAGTAGAACATTGTTCAGGAACAAAAAGAAGACGAGGTTTATTTACTAGGTAAACAATAACAACAAAATGAATTTAAAAAAAAAAGAAAAGAAAAAAATAACATTTTGACAGCTCGTCTCAGAATCACATCTGTACTCGGTTTAAAATTTAATTTCTGACATTTGTAACAACAAAAATGACAATAACGTAATGTTTAATCCTAATATTGTTTGTATTTCTTTCTAGGGATAGACCGATTATCGGCTGAGCCGATTATCGGCGCCGATGTTCAGCATTTTGAGAAATACCGGCATCGGCCATTTTGAAGAATCATATGGCCGATAATAGATCCATTTTTTTTTCAGTGTTAACTTCAGGGAACTCATTTAAATGTAAATTTAAAAAAAAAAAAGTTTTTATTTTCATTTTTGTCGACCCTGGGAACTCTCTGCACCTTCTGTTTTTGATTGAAATTAAAACTAAGATAAGTAAAAATGTAATACTTTGGATATTTTGACATTTTGGAAGACTTTTATTTTGTGTAGAAAATAATGCTTTGTTTTTATTTAACTTTTGAAAACATGCTACTGCGCCTGGGAGATCCCAGAACTTGTCTATTGACTAAGATTTAAAAAAAAAAAAAAAATTAAAATATTTTACCAACCCTAAAAGTTGCTCAATAAACGTATGCTTTAAAATAAAATAAATAAAAAGATAAGAGCTGGAGTTTGTATTTTTTCCAAATTCTGTTGTCCCTTTTTAGTGAAATTGAATATCGGCTCCAAATATCGGTTATCGGCATCCTTCACTACTAATAATTGGTATCGGTATCGGGCCTGAAAAAACCTTATCGGTCTATCTCTAATTTCTTTCATAAAATGGCTTTAGTCATTCTTTTAAATGTAATTTGAATTGGATTTTTTTTATTTCTTTAAGTCCCATATTATTATGAAGAGCCCTGCGCAGGGTCAAGCTTTAATGGATTTAATGTTATATATTGTATTGTTTCACTTCACCAGCAACAAAAGTAACCATGTGGCAGATGCTTGTTGCTGTTAAATGGAAATGTCATACGGTGGTATCAAAAGAGGTTTTGGGCATTGACTATATTCTAAGCAATTCGAAGAAAGTAGTGAAACATCAACGAAAGGCAATGAGCTGTGTGACAGCACCGCCACTCGGGTTACATGAAGCCATTAAAGTAGCAATTTTGCCCTTGTGGTCCCTAAGTCACCAACACAAAATACCCGCGAGTGTGAAATTGTACATGTGGATTCAAACTTAATCCTGCTAACCATTCACACAGATCTGCTTGTGTCCTTCATACATTCTCTTAGGCACTAAAGCATTGTGTGATTTTTTTTTTTTTTTTGTGAAAAGCAGCCTTTGGGCAGCAAATTGGACTCTGACCTACAAGTCCAAGACTTTTTTTTTTTTTTTTTTTTTTTTTTTTTTTTTTTTTTTTTTTTAAGTAGAGAGACAGACAGAGAAAGGGAGTCAGGAAAATATATAGTGTCCCTTTAGCTGAGGGAGAATGTGTCAACCTTGGTAAATAAATGCCCGCAGAGAGGCAGGAAAGAGTGAGAGCATGGAGAAAAGTGTAAAAAAACATTGATGAGGCGAAATGGAGGCTGATATTGACAAAGAAAGAAGGACTCTGGATGTTGCTGCTCAGTTCCAGCTAAATTGTGCACACCCACGCACAGCCGCATTCGTTGAAAATCTCGGGTTGGGGTGACACCTGGTGAGGTTTTGTGCTGACCTCTAAATCTTGAGGCCGAGAAAGGTGTGGGCGGGGGGGGATTGTGCATTAATGTCACATTTCTCCTTCACTCAGTTGCCAGAGAGGGAATGAAGTCAAGACACAAAGTGAAACTATATCTGGAAAATGGAGGAAAAAGGTCAAGAAGCAAAAGGACACAACAATTGAATTTTATGGGTTGTTTGCTTTGAAAAGAAAAAACTGTGGTAAGAAAAGGGGAAATCTTGAGTGCTTATAAAGCAACTTCATAGGTTCAACAGAGGCTGCCTCACTCTGTGCTTCAAAGCAAATGTAGCGTACCTGCACCTCAGCACAAGTGCAAAACAATAAAAGGCGCCAATGAAATGCATTGGCTGTTAAAACTATCAAAACAAAGAGCAAGCGCTTAACGGACCGTTGTTAAATATTTCAAAACACACACAAGACAAGTAATCATTTTTACTTCTTTTTTTTTTTTTTTTCACCAATCATGTAGCAGGCCAAATTCTGAGAACCATCTCATCTATTTGTCATATTGCGCAACTGTCTGTGCATCCACATACAAACAAGGCAAATATTACCAAGATCTTATGATTGGATTTTTAAATTTGATGCCCGCTCAAACAAATGTCTGAGTTAACAGCTATTCATGCTAAGCACTACTGAACACAATACAAAATAAACGCTGGCCAACATAGCATTCAAATTCCCTATGCCGCACCACACCTACGCACCACTCCGTTTGATCTGAGGAAATCGGTGCCATCATCCGGCATCACGCAAGTGTGCCTGCATTCTTTTTCCTGCTTTGGTGGACCGCTGAAAGAAGTTAAAAAAAATAAAAAATAAAAATATACACAGGGACTTTGTTTCCATAGAAAATTGAGGATTAATGTTGCTGAAATCAATCCAAAACTTTTTTTTTTTTTTTTTTTTAAAGTTGCAAGTAATCGGTCAACACCATTCATAATTGGATGAGAGCGACGCAATATTTATTGAAGCCATTAAATGCAATCGAAATGATAAACTCATGTACGGTACCGATTGTAGAGCGCTTGCGTCCGCTTGAAAGGATGAAACCATCAGCCACTACATCAGCTTGAGCTCGCGTGTCCCTGAGGGTCAATTAGACTTTCAAACTGGAGGCGGATGTAGTGGCAGACATATTGGGGGAGGCCGGCAGACGCAGATGATAAGGGAGGTGATGCATGCTCGCCAGTGAATCAAGTCGAGTCGGTGGCAAAGGGCGGAAAATTGTACAGTACAACATGGCTGATGAGACTATTAGAACATTCTCTTCAACAAATCATATTTTGTTATTATTATTATTATTATTAAACTGTAAATGTCAGCACGGGCTAATGTTATACTTTGGGTGAGGAACAGAATATCCAGCGTATATCCATTATGTATTCACAACAATTACAGTGTGGTCTGTATTTCACGTAATAAACGTTAAAATCAATTTTTGGTCATTACTCAGAGCAATTTAACTTCCTATTGATCGGCGATGCCAATTTACAGTTTATTGATTGATTGAATTTTTACTTTATTATTATTATTATTATTATTATCATCATTGTTATTACCGTATTTTCCGCACTATAAGGCGCACCTAAAAGCCTTCAATTTTTCCAAAAGCTGACCATGCACCTTATAATCAGGTGCGCCTTATATATGGATCAATATTGAGCCGCAACAGGTCTCGCTGTCAAGACGCTATCGGCGACCCTGCACGATCGGTGACGCGCATGCTCAGAAGATGCCGCCATCTTGGATCGCGAGCTAATGCTAATACTTTACCTCAGAGAAAATAATAAAACAGCTGTTTATTCATTTTGGGAGCAAATGGAGTTGTCAGAAAGCTGGTTTGTAATCGATTAATCAAGTTTGACTGACCTATCTGACTCTTTTGTTGACATTCCCTTTAGCGCAGCACCATCTAATGGATGCATAACGTAACCCCAGCCTCTACTGTAGCGCCTTATATATGGAAAAAGTTTCAAAATATGTCATTCATTGAAGGTGCGTCTTATAATGCAGAAAATACGGTATTAATTCAATCTCTGTTGTAATAACCTTATTTATTGATTGATTGAATTATTTATTATTTTATTATCTGTTCTCATTGCTGCTGGTCATGTCAATTTCCCAGAGGGAGCCATCCCAAAGGGATCAATAAAGCCTAAGAGCCGGGTTATGCGGTCAAGGTGAGTGCTGACTAAAATGGATAGATGGATGGGATTTTGAAAACAAAACACTGCTAATTTAATAGTAAATATGCAACTCTGTTTGGCTCCAAATTCGACTCCAATATCATTTCCTCACTGGGCATGCTCGTTACTGTTTGAGAGCCCAAATGCAGGTGTGACAAGGGGACCTTTCCTGAACATGAATCTTTTTTTTTTTTTTTTTGCTGTTTCTCAAGATAATGTCATGGCTAAATTCCAAAATATAGCGGAATGGGTTTTATTGGTCATTCAGGGTAGCTAAACAAGCAATAAAACGACACGCTTAATCGCTTCAACCCAGGCGACCGACCTTATTGCCTCATCAGCCTTTCTTCTAAACCTTGATATCGTTTCAGTTCATTTTCATAGTGGTAAACAATATAGGAATTGAATTTGAAAGAAAATCACATCCAGAAATGTAACACTACATTTCACTTTTTGTCACTAAGGTACAGCATGATTACAAAAAAATAAAAAATCACACTTCACAAGATTGATTTGCATGTTTATCACTCCCGGCTATTTTACTGGATTTTGACAGATTTTGCAAGGCCCACAGAATATTGTGTTCAATTGCTATAAAAACATGGAACCTATCAAGAGAAAGATTAAAGTCTCTTCTTTCATCAGGAAAAAAAAGTGTTTCTATCTGTTTCCGTTTTGCAGCAATTAGCATTAGAAGAGAGAAGTTTCATCAGTTTTCACAAATCTATTTCAAATTGTAAGTAATTGAGCTTTTTTTCGAGATGGCCCTGGTTGATCTCCTTTGCTCTGCTGCCACCTGCTGGCCGTTTGTGTAATAACTACCATTTCTGCAACCGTTCTTTGCAGTTGAGAGGCTGCATCAAAGCCTTCTGTATGCTCTAGCATAAAAAAAAAAACAACGTATAAATACGTCTTTGGAGCATTAAAAAACGTATTTATACGTTATTGGGAGTAAATGAGTTAAATGGTTCAGGTCGCTGCATCAAATTTAATGTATCACAAAACAAGCCAAGTAAATATAAGATTCGGGTTTTTCAATGTCTATTTCATTCATGAAAGAGGGGTAAAAAAAAATACAAAATCCAAACCTGTCTGACTTTACCATAAAAAGTAATTGCCTGCTGAACTTAATAACTGCTTGTGCCACCCTTGGCGGCAATAACTGATATCAAGTGTCCGTGATAATTTGATTTTGTTTGATTTGACCCACTCCTCTTAACAGAATTATTTGAACACCATCATATTGAACAATTTTTTTGAGCATGAACTGCGTTGAGGTCATAAAAAAAACAAAAACTAAAAAAAACTTCTCAGTTGGATTCCAGTCTTCGCTTTTACTTGGTCACCACAAAGTCTTTATTTTGTGTATTTCTGACCCCTTCAAAGGTAGATTTGCTGTTATGTTTTTTTTTTTTTTTATGTTTATCCAAGAGCTCTTCAGTTTGAGGGCAAGAAATGATGGCTGGACGTTCGCGTGTAGAATTTTCTGGTAGACTGCCAAATTCATTTTTGACCACAGCATGTCGTCCAGGTCCTGAAGTAGCAAAGCAGGCCCACACTTTGCCACCAGCATTTTGGAGTACTGTATATGCGTGATGTTATTTTCAACATATGCTAGGATATTTTCATATCGGATAAAACATTACAAAAAAGTTAAGCATCCACAATATGAACGGGATCTCTCCATAGCAACGACCCCTGACCCCTTCACTGGGCGAGTCGAATGTTGAGAAACAATACAAGGTGATGGATTTCGTGCTCCTCTCTCTTTTTTGTTTTCTTTTGCCCTCTCTTCCTTCTTATTTTTGCTCTCCTTGCCAAGCCTCGTGTTCCCTGTGGCGCGACTGGAGGTCACCAAAACTCCGTGCGTGCGCCGCTGATATTCGGCTGCAAAATGAAACTTGAGCGCGCCGGTGAAAACTCACTGTGCGAATCTGAGAGACGAGCTTGACGAGTCAGACCGCGATAAAGTTTTTGCCACGAATCCCGTGTGGCCTTCGTCACCATCGTGTGCATATTATATATGAAGGTATTGTTTTTCTTGCTTTTAGAATCCAAAATAAATAAATGAATATGTCTCTTTTATAGGCTCGTTTTTACTCAACATTGTTGAATACACGACTGGTACGGTTCAAAAAATTGGAAGAGGGAAAATCGTATTATCCACTTTTTTTTCACGTGTCCAGATCTAGAGCAGTAATATTCAAAATGTGTGCCATAAACTGCCTTATGAGTAGGGATGTCACGATAAGGACCATATCGTGATATTATTAAAACTGCCACAATATCGTCGTCGTCATGCTCACAATATTTAAAAGGAACACATCTGTTAAAAAAAAAAAAAGTCAGGTTGATTTTCATTTGTGCAGTTCTAGCACCCTCTAGTGGCTAATTTATTAGTGCAATTTAATTTTCATTAGGGATGTTTTGGCCTTCTATGTTTAAAATCTGCTAATTGTCAGATGAAGGGGAACCGAATTTGCTTGTGAAGCGATCAATGTGTGCTTGCATTACCAAGTAAGTGCCTCCATATTGTTAAGAGAGATTGTAGGTGGTTTATATGCATTGCTGTTATGCGCTAAAGCACAATATTGTACTTTTTTTTTTTTTTTTTTTTTTACAATATTGTGATCTTTTTTAAATATCGCCAACACCCCCCACAATATCGTGATAATTATCGCATCGTGACCTTCATATCGTGATAATATCGTATCGTGATGTTTTGATATCGTTACATCCCTGCTTATGAGCATAACTCGCAATATGGACTCAAATCAATGCACTGCCTAAATTAGCCTACCACACTAATACATACATGAGTGAACGTCGCACTCATTTCGAGCTATCTATGAACAGCAACATTTTTTTTTTTTCAACACAATTATTGAAACACGTAACATTGGAGGCTAGTTTACTAATTGAAGATGTTGTATCTGTAACGATTTATTTTTTTGTCAAGACAAATGGCACAATCCCTAATTTGAAGCGCCCCTAAAGAGACAAACTGTATCTTTAATATTTCAGTGACAGCATCTTTTGTCTTGGCTTTTTAGCTACCGTCGCAATTACAAAGTGGAGCAGGGGGAGGAATTGAGGTAATGTAATTATGGTGACAACATCCACTTGGGGCAAATCTGGGAGGATGAATAGTTGAACGCACATCTGGCTTTTAAATGAGAGGCGGAAAGCACTAATCAGGATCATAACGCCTAAATAAAATCGCGTCGTTGTCACGACGGCAATGAAAATTTGAACGCCGACCATGTAATATGTTACAGGAGAGAAAACGTAATCAGTTTAACTTATCACTGTATGAGTTTGTATAAGAATATGTATTGACTGTCCCTTTTGATGACTTTGAATAGTTTCACGTTTGATGTTATGTGAAAATTTACACAGGTAACAGGACTGTCTCGGAAAATGAGAATATTGTGATAAAGTCCATAATTTTCTGTAATGCAATTAAATAAGCAAAAATGTCATACATTCTGGATTCATTATAAATCAACTGAAATATTGCAAGCCTTTTATTGTTTTAATATTGCTGATTATGGCTTCTTTTTTTTTTTTTTTTTTTTTATGTATTTTTTTTTTTTTTACTTGGTCTGAGGAAATATTCTAATATTTTGAGATAGGATATTTGCGTTTTCTTAAGATGTAAACCATAATCTGCAATAAACAGCTTGCAATATTGCAGTTGATTTGTAATGAATCCAGAATGTATGTCATTTTTTTTATAATTTAATTGCATTACAGAAAATAATGGACTTTATCACAATATTCAAATTTTCTGAGACAGTCCTGTAAGATATTTAAATGTGAGGAAAAAATATTTGTGTCAAATGTAATCCCGTGCTAAGATTTTATATGGAAGCTGCGTTCATATCTTTACCCGTCATTCAAAACACATCTAACGCAGAACAATGATTACAAACGTGGTATGCAGTGACCAAAAGTAAAATGAAGTTGCTGGAAAGATTACAAAAATTCGCACAAAAATAGGTACGCTCTCCAAAAACATGTAGTATGCGAATATTATATTGTCTATGGATGCAATCAAAATCTGTAGATGGCTCCTTGTGAAAAGTTCATAATATTTGTCTGTGTCAAATATGAATAAAAACAAAACCAAATGACAAACTAAAAGGCCAAACAAGCATTATAACAATGAAGTTACAAAAGAAATGTTTCACCCAGTTGTTATGTTACTATCATGTGATCATTTCCATTTTTTTTAACAAGTTCAAATTAAAACAAAGCAGCGTGTTTACATTGATAGTAGCAAGCAACTGTTCGTGGTGAGCCAAATTGCAATGTCAAACAGTCAAAACCAATCTGACAACACACACAAAAAATAACAATGACCAACAGAGGGAAACACAACAGTAAGCCTGGTGGTTCGCTAATTAGCGCCCTGAGTTTCTTTGATGGCAAAACAAAAAAGTTACATAAAGTTTGCGCGAGTTTGTGTGTGTGCGTGACTGGATGCCGAAGTCCAAGCTTCTCGTGAATGCTGGTTTTGGTGAATATGAGAGATTGGGTGTAATGTCTGAGAGTGTCACATCAAGACAATGATCACTTCCTTCCCAGAACACACTATTATATGATTTACACCTACCATCTAATAAGATTTAGAGGATTGTTTGCGTGCATGCACGAGCGTGTTCAACGGAATAAAAATTGGCAAGCAGCCTGGCGGATCTTAGCAGAGGGCCTGAATCGAGCTTACACCCGCAGTGGGAGCGAAAGCCGTCCTGTGAACGCAACTCCCACGCAAACGCACATACATGCGCATCCTGTAGCCGTGAGAGGAAAGCTTTGTCTTTTTTTTTGTTTTTTTTTTCATCTCTTTCGTACAGATATCAAACACGCTTCGATTGATGCACTTTAACAACCGTTTGTGTATGATGCAGCCATTTTGTTCTTCAAAGTCTGCTGGTTGTTTTTCATGCTGCAGCCAGCAGGGTGACAGAATGTTTTTGTATGACAGGAATGGAACAAATGTGTCTTGATGCCATAATGGTGTGGGTTGCGGGTAAACTGTTTGAGGGTCGATTCAGACATCCCGATTGAGATTTTATAACAATTGCAGTTATGCAGGTCTTATTCTAAGATAATAAATATCGCATTCGCATTTCCCTCTACACATCCCTATGTATAAGAGCAGCCTTTCGAATTTCAAAATGTTGAAGACAGGGGTGTCAAACTCATGTTAGCTCAGGGGCCGCATGGAAGAAAATATATTACCGCATTGGGAAAATAACCGTATATAACTTCAAAACAATTGCCCTCATTTATATGCAGATTTTAGTGGACCAGCCCTAAATTACGGCGCTCAACTGTCATCATGGTACGCAGAAACACTTTGCTGGTATACGTTAAACTGACCTGCTTTGCATATATATATATATATATATATATATATTTATTTATTTATTTATTTATTATGGGAAGGTATGCTAATGTAGCATGTAGCCTACATATACGTTCGAACATATTGGCGAGTATGTTCGAACATACTCGCCAGCCAAAAATATTTACTCCATATTCGCAGCTCTACGCTTCCGTACAGAATAGCCGCAAATTTAATCGTCAAAGTGTTTGAGTGAAGTAGTTGATGATGATGATGATGATGATGATAACAATTTTCCATTCATCTAATTTCAAATGTATAGTTCCCGCTAATAAAATGAGTACTCGCCCATCCCGACATCCTTGGCTGCTGACCAGTTCAGGGTGTACCCCACTTATCGGCAAAAAAAAAAAAAAAAAAGTCAGCTGGTATAGGCTCCAGCATGCCCCCGACCACAGTGAGGATAAGCGTCTCCGAAAATGAATGACATCATTCTTTTCATCGTGTCATTAAGTTGAAGCAGTAGTTTTGAAGATACGCAATTACCAAAAAGCTAAAATTGGCTTTCAGCTGTCATATTACACCTCTTGCACTTGGGGGCATTTTTCCTCTTTTCAATACTGAAACACTCACATATATATACGCACACATCACGCATGACCGTGTTAATTTTAAACGACGCGTCCACGGAATCAGTCGCAGTATCTTGAGTTTGTATGTGGTCACATTTAGAAATGTCTTTTTGTCAGGGACAGGTGCACCAATTACCTCTCCGTCTTGCTCCCCCTCTGCATTTTTCCTCCATACTTTCTCCTGCATCTTGCCATCTATGCACACCTGCTAATTAGCCATGTGCGTATCCTGTGACAGAGAGGGAAAAAAAAAAAAAAAAAAAAAGGTGCCCTGTTGGGTCCAATGGTAACATTTTGCGCTAGTATGCACACACACACGCATACGCTTTAATCTGAATGTTCATATGCATAAAGCACGTATTCAATAAATATGCTAAAAACATTGACTTTTGTTAATATAAGGCTATTTGTTATTCAAGGCTTTGTTTCCACTGCAGGATTGAAGTGCTCAATGCTCTCAAAGGAAAAAAAAAAACCTAACGCTTAGTCAAAACATCGTAAGGATGAGTGATTTTAAGGCTTTATCTCACTCCCAATAAAACCATAATACTCGATCAAATTTTGTTTTGGATGAATGTTTAGTTGAACAATGTTGAAAGGAATGAAAAGGGATAGTAGGAAGTTGAAGGGTGAGACAGCGAACTCGTTCACTTTCCGCCATTTTCACATTTCGCAATCCCGTTCGCTCCCGGCTGTTTTACTGGATTTTGACTGATTTTGCAAGGCCCACAGAATATTGTGTTCTATTGCTATAAAAGCATGGAACCTATCAAAAGAAAGATTAAAGTCTCTTCTTTCATCAGGAAAAAAAAAAGTATGTTTCTATCTGTTTCGGTTTTGCAGCAATTAGCATTAGAAGAGAGCTAAGTTTCATCAGTTTTCACAAATCTGTTTAAAATTCAAAGTAATTGAGCTTTTTTTTTTTTTCTAGATGGCCCTGGTTGATCTCCTTTGCTCTGCTGCCACCTGCTGGCCGTTTGTGTAATAACTACCATTTCTGCAACCGTTCTTTGCAGTTGAGAGGCTGCATCAAAGCCTTCTGTATGCTCTAGCATAAAAAACAAACGTATAAATACGTCTTTGGGACACTTGGAACATTACAAAAAAAACAAACGTATTTAAACGTTATTGGGAGCAAATGAGTTAAACTCCGCCGAGCCCCAGAGACTGAATCACCAAACCCCTGGGATTTGATCGAACCCAGGATAAGGAACACGATGATACGTACACGAGCCCACAAACATTCTCTCCTTTCCATCCATTTCCAGACTGCTGCCCTTTTCCTCCTCTCTAGATCGCCACTGCCTTTCGTCAAAGGTCATATTGAATAAGTGGCGCTGATAAATTAAGTGCAGTAATAAAGCGGCCGGCGAGTAAAAATCTGTCCGCGTGTTTACTGTCAGGCTGAGTTAGAAGAAAACAGAAGGAAAGATGGCGAGATTGGCATTTTCATTTTCTTACAGACTCTTGAGCGTCTGAATGGCTGTAATGGACAATAAACAAGCCCGCACGTGTGCGTGCACGCACAGGCGCACTCGATCACGGAGAGATATGGCATTTAGCAGCCATTGTCTTTTTTTATAAGGAGAGTAAATCCAGTTCATGGACGGCGACCAATGTTAGTTTGTCATCCAAATGACGGCTGTTGAAATGTAATATGCAAATGCTCCGGAACTTCTCATTCATTTGGTTCTATTGTGCTTTAAAGGGGCTGCCTGCCGGTTTCACTCAGGAAAATGCACTTTTTAAATACAGGATGTACACACTTGAACTTTATCTCAGTCTACACATCTGGGTTTATGTTAATCTTTGGTGGTGATTTTGTCCTAAACCCCCAACCTTCCAGCCTGTATTTTGCCATTTTGTGTTTGTTTTGTAAACAGCGGGACGTTTCTGTGTAAAGACAGTGTTTACACCCCTCCAGCCAATCGCAGAGCGAGGGGGTGGGGTCTCGCAAACGGGGTGGGGCGAACGTGTCGGCTGCGTGACGTCATTCCTGCGGCAATTTGAAGGCACGCACGGATTTTTTTTCTTTCACTCATTCACACATGTAAGCCTCTGAGTGAGTGAAAAAAATAAAATAAAATCCGTGCATGCTTTCAAATTGCCGCGGGAGTGATGTCACGCAGCTGATATGTTTGCCCGGCCCCGTTTGCAACACTCCACCCCCCTCCCCGCTCTGCGATTGGCTGGAGGGGTGTAAACACTGTCTTTCCACAGAAACGTCCCGCTGTTTACAAAACAAACGCAGAATGGCAAAATACAGGCTGGTTGGGGGTTTAGGACAAAATCACCACCACACGTTAAGAGAAGCCCAGATCTGTAAATTGAGAAGTAGTTTGTTTGTTTAAATCCTGTATTTAAAAAGTGCATTTTCCTGAGTCAAAACTGACAGACAGCCCCTTCAAAAAAATCATCACAAAGCCAGGGACAGCTGTTCACTTCCTGAAGGACACCGGCCAGGCGTCTACAGTTATACCGACTCCTCCTCTCAGGCTTGCTGGTTAAGGAAAGTGCGACAAATCAAAAACGCGCAACGGCGACGAGACGGTTGCAGACGGAGATGGTCACAAATCAAAGACGGAGGGGTTAGAAGAAGGGCGATCGTTGACACGGAGATGGAAACGTAGAAAATGGAAGAAGACGATTCTCTCCTTGACTATTTTACAACTTTGCCGTGTGGGATTGATCAATCGGTTTCACGCCATGAGTATCCACTCGTATAAGTGTGTGTTTGACCATGTGTAATGCTATTCCAATTGGAAGGCAGCCATGTAGAACCAGACACTAACTGCCTGGCAGATTCTCAGCTCGACACGCAGTCGATGACAAAGAGAAAGAGAGACGGCAATTGTTTGTAGAAATTCTCAGCCGTTCCTCTAAATCCCCCCTTTCATCATTGCTCTCGAGCCTCCCCGCGTGCCCTTGTTTAAGTGTGAATTCACCTGTGAAATGTCTTCTTGGATTCCGAGCGCATGCTTGACAAGCTTCACGGATGGAGATGGAGAGATTGCAGCTGATGACGCCGCCCTGCCTCCATGCCAATCACAGTTGCTCCATCAGACTGACGAATTGCTTCCACCAAAGTAAATGATGCATTAAGACGGAAAATGTTAAGGCAAAGATGACATCGTTTTGAAGGATTTAATAATTATTTGATTAAGTCATCCAGTTGGCACAGATGATGCACTAATATGCGAATTCAGTCACAACACATTCAAGAAACATAAGCATTAAAAAAAAAAAAGATTTTGGCTCTTTAACCACATAAGAACTTGGAAAAAAAAAAAGTTTTAGGGGTTATCTCATGTTTTTGTTATAGTCGACGACAAGATAATATCGCTGTACGTGTTGTAAACTTACCAAGCTTATTATATCCTCCTGACTACCAGGAAAAATAATATTGTCCAATCATGTTTATTTTGATATTTCCCAATCTTTGTGAAATAAATGGAATACTGCAAAAGAATTTTTATTTTTTTTTATTTTTTTTTTATTTTTAAGCTATTATGTGTCCACTACAGAGGACATTTTTTAAAACTTAAATGCTAGGCTCAAATACAGTTAAAATAATTCAAACAATACTTTAATGTGCTCTTAAGAGTCTTATAGAAAACATGCTAACAACATTTGAGGCCTAAATTTGTTCAATAAAAAGTATTTATATACATACTTTTCCTCTTCCTTAAAAAGTGCTTGCACTGAGGGAAGCTGTTTTCTTTTTCTTTTTTTCTCACCAGCCATTTTCTTTTATGATGCAATCAAAGGTAGCAAAGCCCCACCCCTAAACATTTGGTATATTGTAAAGCTCTGAATGTCCTCTATACAGCACAAAAGGAGTTAATTCAATCGTATGCACTGGGTGGGAGATATTCAGGTTTAAAAAGGTCCACTACAGAGGACAAATTTGAATTACTGGTAGTCAGGAGGATATGTAACATTTTTAACATGAACATCATGCAAAACAACTTGCGATTGGGATCCAATCATAACCAGAAGTCTTGAAATCATCTAAATTATGCATTTTTATTGGTTCAGATACACAAATATGTCACGTCCACTGCAATCTTGTTTTTTGTTGTTTTTTTTTAGTAATTGCTTGCTGAAGTTTGCACTTAACTCATATTTGGTCATTATAACATTACTAAAAAAAACAAAAGCAAGCCGTCCTGCAGAGTGCTATACCTTGCAATTTTTATTTCTGCATTTGATGCAGTCTGTCTTGATTATATTACCATATATGGATATGTTCCGTTTAATATAATAGTCAGCCTGTGAACATTTAAGCACAAGGCTTTGGTGACTGTAATTTTAACAGGCTGTTTGATTTTGATCCAAACATTCACTGAAAGGATGAATTTCACTTTTTTTTTTTTTTTTCCTCACCATGTCTCAACTGAAGACGCAGCTTCGATCATGAGCAAATTAAAGTATGAAAGTCGTATGCAAATAAATGTTGCCATTTCCTTCGCTAGAATATTTTCTTTTCCCGACTTGCGACTCAGCGAAGTTGTCTTGCCCTTTGATGAAATCCTCTGTTGAACCTTTTCGCATGACGCAAAAATAGAAACGACGCCGCTTTAATTTGTTAGATCTTGCACGAGCATGCAATGATTCAAATAAACTTCAATTTCCTGAAAGTTCTGAGGAGAGCAGGTGGGCTTCCAGAAGGCATGAGAATCACACCAACAGTAGACTGGGGAAAAAAAAAAAAAAAAAAAGTCTCACTTTATTAAAAAAAATAAATAAATAAATTAGCATGCGTCACAGTTTTGCAAGGAATGGTGAGGGCAGGTGTAGGCAATTGCAGGGCAGCTGCCAAAAGTGCTGGTGGGGTCTAAGAAAAGTTTGACACTCTTACTGAAAGTTTCTCGAGCTATGAAAAAAGATAAATCATAGACGACAACAACTCAAAAATACATATATATTAGTTGGATATAACTGTTGTATGATAGCAACTTAATACACACAAAATGAGCCAACAAAGCCTACTTGGAGAAAATGCAAGTGGATTGGTGGCGACATGCAGGTTAAACCATGAGAAGACAGATGTAATGGAGTGACAAGAAAAAATACGAGAGAAAAACATAAAACAAAATTCCAAGGAAGGCGCAATGTCTAAAATAAAATCCAAAAGTAAACTGACGATTAGTCGTACATAGAAAGTCATTTGGTCAACTTCCACAGTCTAACGAGATGCAATACATAAGGTGTCAATATTTGTATTTAAAAATAATAATAATAATTATTATTATAAAATAATTATTTTTATTATTTTTATTTTTATTTTTTTAAAGAACTACGCTGCATAATTCTCAGAGCTCATCTATGAATTTTCACCTCCCATATAAGCCACACAAATATTATAATTTATTATAAAATCTGCTAAGACATGTTGGTGTCAAATCAATGTAAAACAAATTGTTTTCAAAATCCTTTTTCATTTTCACATCTGTCGCTCGACATCGTCAAAATCAATCATTTATCTGATCAGCTGCAATGCATTACTCGACGTTATAGTTAAATCCATTTCAACGGAATCGAGGCTGAGCATTCGTCAACATTTGTTTGTAATTTCGTAATGTCGCGTTTATCTTTGTCACAGTTCTGTTATGTCAACAAGACGATGTCATGGCATTAAATTCAGATCAGGGAAGTAAAAATAGACACTCTAATATGGTCTCGCGGGTGTAAATCACACATGCAATGTTTAACTATTAAGTTACGAGCGGTGGCTTAAGTATCATTTGCACGACGGTGATTGTTTACAATCATATAATATTCCACAAACAGTCTGCAACTTGTCACACCGTCTCCCACACACATGCCACACTCCCGTCTAACATGATGAAAACACAGCTGTATTCATGGGCACATCGATTCCAGTGGAGAAAACAGAACGTTTCGTCCACTTTCGTTACTTCACAAAACTTCAAAAAAAAACTTAAATATACGATATATTACATACAAACATGTTAAAATAATTATTACAGGAAAGTAATTTTCTGTTATTTCACAGCATTTTTTTTCTGGCGTCCCAGCTGCCAGAAAATTATTATTATTATTTTTTGAATCTACTGTGTCTTTTCCCATCATTCAGTGCAGCAGTAGGCCGCACTTTATGATACTTGTAGCTTGAAAAGTTTTGGCCCACTAATTTGTAATAGTTTGACTTGTATTTTTACTCACCTGACGTGATAGTAAATATCACCTATAGCTTTCTTCTAAAAGCATATTCAAATGCTCTTGTTAACTCATTCACTGCCAGCATAGGACAAATGGATATTTGACGTGTTTAGCTGTCAATGGCAGTGAATGAGTTAAGTGTTAAAAGAGCAAGCTGAGCAAATAAAAAAAAAAATAAATAAAAAATGCTTTCACTCTACGGTCGTTCTCCAGCTGCCTCTGAGGCACGCACGCACGCCCGCCCCCGTTGTGCCCTGCGGTCTTCCCTCAGTCATTCATGCTCAGAATATTGAAGAGCGCCAACAGCGACTCCTCTCAAAAAGTGATACAGCGCAAGCGGCGGGCCAATAGCGGGTCATCCCAAACTGCTGAGTCCTTCCGTCTATCTGGCTGAGGAAGCGCAAAGTAACCCCTGCTTGCAAAAGGCGAAATGTCACCTGACGTGCTTTATTCACCCTTTAAATATTCTAATACTTGCTCTTGATATGCCACATTATTTGCATTAATCTACTTGTGATAACGGTGATAAAAGTGATTTCCACACCATTTCTTTTAGAGACATTTTTGTGTTACATCCCAGCTATAATTCCTTAAAATGTTCCTTAAGGGTGTCCAAACGTTTTCATTTGAGGGCCACATACAGAAAATCACAAGGATGCAAGGGCCACATCATGTTATGAAGACAAATTGTGTTTCGTGCTAAGAATTGTACAAATAATTTATTTGTGCTTTTCCATACTTAGAAAAATGCTACAGTATATAAACCAATTTATATTTACTATTATTATAGTTTTGGAATTTTTTTATTTTGTTTTGAGTTGTTTTTTTTTTCCCAACAGTATTATGATTGGATTTCTGGATACAAATATCACACTTTTCATTTTCTTTGGAAACATATGGAGGGCTAATTTAAAATATAGACTTCATTTGTGATACAGAGAGCAATTTTGCGTGCTTAACTTTTTGGCTCCAATTGCTGAGCTCGCCTGCTTTTTCATTCAACTTAGCCGAAATACAGCGCTAGGTAAGAAATGCGTTACTGTTTTTATTTTACCATGTTGTTTATTAAGTATTGCACACAAGCAATACATATTTTTTTAAAAGGAAAGCTAATACTGAAACTAAAACTAAGCATTTAAAAAAATATTAAAAACTAGGGATGTAACGATATCAAAACATCACGATACAATGTTATCACGATATGAAGGTCACGATATGATAATTATCACAATATTGTGGGGGCCTTGATGATGTTTAAAAAAAAATCACAATATTGTTAAAAAAAAAAAAAAAAAAAAAAAAAAAGAGCTCGTACTAAAAAAAAAAAGCACATTGTGCTTTTGTACATAACAGCATTGCATATAAATCACCTACAATCTCTAATAATATGGAGGCACTTATTAATTGCTTCACAAGCAAATTTGGTTCCCCTTCATCTGACAATTAGCATAAATTTTAAACATAGAAGGCCAAAACATACCTAATAAAAATTAAATTGCACTAATAAACTAGCCACTAGAGGGTGCTAGAACTGCACAAATGGAAATCAACCTGACTTTTTTTTTTTAACAGATGTGTTCCTTTTAAATATCGTGAACATGACGACGATGACGATATTGTGGCAGTTTTAATATTGCGATATCACGATATCGCCCTTATCGTATTAAACACTAACAGAACCGTCCTGGACACTATGTAATTAAAACTAACTAAAATGAAGATCCCAAAACTATAATAACCCAGAATGGGAGTTTGTAGACAATATCAACCTTTTTAGCTGATCATTTTTACACCGTATTCCGTAACACCTCCGTTTTTGTTATAATTTGTCACCTCTCCGTCTCGCAATATTTGGCATACGATGACTGGCACACTCCAAATGTGCTCATTCTTCTTAATGACACGGTTGTGAGAGTTGAATTAGCGCGCTTCATCTTCCTGTTTGCATCACGTCCGTCTTTGTCTCACTTTGCCTTCATCTCTTTCAATCTGCTGCCCGTCCTTCCGCTCCCTCCCATTTCTCTTCGTCGCCTCCCTCCACCCCGCTGTTTGCTAAAGATGACCGCGATATGATGGAGTATTTCCTGTCATGATTATGAATTAGCCTCTCGGTGCACTTTCTCAATACACACCGCTGCGAGCACGTACACGAGCGGCGGTGCACACCTCGATGGGCCCATGCATCACAGCAAGGTCTCTTGAGTCAGTCCAACGCTGATGTCATTGATCTCGGTCGGCTTTCAATGAGGAGACGAACCCACGGAGCAGCCATGACACGCTCATAAAAGAAGACAAAATGATGTTTTGCTACTTTTCCGTTATCGATATCGTCGAGGCAACCAATTAGATTGGCGACAAAGCGGGGAAGCTGCTGATTTACTATCAGATTTTTTTTCCTTAACAATTGCGCTGCAATTTTATGAAAACAAACAAAAATAATTCATGATTCATTTGTGTCAATCAATCACACCGCCACCAAACTGCAGCAAAATGCCCCGCCCCTATCATGAAGACTTGCGGTTGAGCAGATTTGTATTTATTTATTTTTTGATTTTTTTTGTGTGTGTTTGTTTTGTCTGCTTAAAAATGTATGTGGCCGCTTGCTGCTAGGGCAGAGTTCAGAGTTCATAGGCCACGGGAAACATGGCATGACAACATGCACGTCTTCTAGGCTGTTTGAATAGCAAACCTGGGGCGGGGGATATACCCCCGGTAAATGTACCCCGGATAGACAGTTGGCAGCAGATAAGGTAAACACACTAAAAAAAACAACTATTTTTGTGATTTGCATATTATATTTTTGTCCAACAGACATCATCTGGCACACGTTAACACTAATCAAGGCATTTGCCATCTGATGACTTTTTCATGCACGATCACGCGCCACTTATTTATAATAAACACTACCTCGTGCAATGGAAATATACAAAACAACTCAAAAAAATAATGCACATAGGCAAAGCCAATGCATTAACTCCAGCCATTTTCACTGAAGCAACACATTTCGCTTTCGGCTCTTTTACTGTATTCTGACTGATTTCTGTAAGGCCCACAGGCTATTGTGTTCTATTGCTATAAAAACATGGAACTTTTCAAAAGAAAGATTAGAGTCTCGTCTTTCATTGGGGAAAAGGAGTATATATGTATTTCCATTTTGCAGCAATTAGCATAACAATATAGCTAAATTTCATCCATATTCACATTCTTGGTGAAAAAAGAGCTTTTTGCAAAATGGATCTGTTTGATCTCTTATACTCTGTTGCCACCTGCTGGCCATTTTTTTTAATTTTTTTTTAATAACTAACATTGTTTTCAGCCACATCTTCATGTCAGAAGCTGCATCAAAGCCTTCTGTATGCTCTTGCATAAAAAAAAAAAAAAAGTATAAATACGTCTTTGGGATACTTAAAACATTTACAATAGAACATATTTGGGAGCAAATGAGTTAAGTTTGTACTTTAATCATCTTAAAAAGTAGGGAAGGCAAATGTTTCAATATTTGATAAAATAATAGTCAACTACAGCCGGCCATAAAGCGGGAAAAAATGTCATCGTACATTATGTATGTCCATCTAAAAACAGACCCAAAAATTGTTTTTTTTGTTTGTTTGTTTTTTAGGACTGCAATGACCACCAAATACATCAAATTGTAAACATTTTGTCAAATAGAAAACATATTCAAATTTGTGTCACAAGTCATGTCAGGGTTTTGTTTTTTGTTTTGTTTTTTTAAATTCCGGCAAACATTAGCTAAAGACCAAGAAATCGAAAAGCCACAGCACAATAGCTTCACTCATGTGTGCTGTGGTAGCCTCAACATGCAAAACATCATTTGTTTTTTGAAGACGAGGTCTAATTTCAGGAAATCTGTGTTATTGTATGTACATCTATAGAAAGTAAATACAGATTGCAATTATTACAAGGGGAAAATCACATCAAGTGAAAAATAAGCAAATGTAAGATTGTTTTGTGAAAGACAAATACAGTAACTGAACTATTTTAACTTCAAACATGATCAATAACATCTAATACAATGGGACAATATGTGATAACCAAACACTAGGAAATAAACTGCGTCTTGTAATTGCAATCTATTTGTTGTTTTTTCCCCACTGCAGCATGATGAAGAGTCGCACAAATTGTTTTCCTCCTAAACAACGCTCACGCATGCACAGATGTGTTCCGTCACTTTGCTGATGGTGCTAAGTGTGCTATTTTCAGCATGACCTGGCAACCGGCTCTCTTCACACATATCGAGTCTTGCGTCACACACACTCTCCAGTCTTTTGGTGTCAAAAATGCTCACGGTCGTGTCGTTTGATTGAGTGGGCCCTCGCCTCGAGCCAGAGGAACCCCAAGCTGCCGGCCTGCCATTTCACGTTTCGCTGTGCGCAAAAAAAGAAAATACATATTGAGCTATTTTAATTCACCTTTATTTTAAATCTACAAAACAAATAATGGCATTCCGTTTATCCAAATACCATCAGCTTTTGTGGGGCTCACAAAGGAAGTTTCCATCCCATACGGTTCGTAAAGCAAGAGAACGTCTCGTGTATAAAAAACACACAAGAAATCCTAATAACATAAAATCCCACCGAAAATCAGAAACTCTACCCATGTACAATACGCTCCTCTGATTTGCTGGCGTCTTTTGTTATATTTTTATGATTCCATGTATAGTGCAGGTGGGATGATTTTGGATCATTTTTTTATGGGGAAAAAAAAAAAAAGGAATATTCAGGGGATTTTACGGTATATCAAATTACCGTGCGGATAATACTTCAGTTTGAGAAAGTGGATCCAAGAAAATCGGGCGACTTTATAAGTTGTAATGAAGGGCGATTTTGGGCGGCATCTCGTATTTGAGGAAGAAATGATGGTAGTTTGTTTGTGATGAAACTTCACAGTTTCCCTGGCTTCAGGATGACTAAAGTTCCTTTGATAAAATCCATTTTTCACGCTTAGTTTTGATGTATGCGGTTACTGAAATGAGAGACCAAGCGTTAACCTTTGGGATTATGATTTCTTAACCAACAGTAAGGTGCAAACCAGCCCTCCGTGAAACAGCCTCGGGCTTAGCCAAGTTGCGCTTTCACACCTGCAAAGTTTATCAAGTAAATACACTCATTTATTTTGTTTAATAACAATAAGATTTATTATTACAGCAGTGATGCAACTCTGAATACAAAGCATATTGTCTCGCAGCGGCCCTTGCTTCATAATATCCCAAATCAGAAAATACATGTCAGAGGTCAGGACAGGAAAAAGAACAGCCGGTGGCAAACCAGCGCTCAAAATTGGTGGTCATTTCACCTCAGCATCAGTCAACAAGGAAGAGCCCCTTTTACTTGGTTTCCATAGTAACACGCTTTTCGAAGGGAGCTATTTATCAATTGAGGGTAACCAACAGGCGGGATAGTAAAAAAAAACAAAAAACAATATGTGTAGGAACTCAATATGTGCGTGCATTTGTAATTATATTTTAATATTTTTCATTGCTGTAGTATACAAAAAGAACTATATATATATATATTGCCAACTTCCCCACAATATGATAATTATCGTATCGCGACGATATCGTATTCCATGTGGTCTAACTACACCAAAGCTACCCACCACCAGCGAAATAACAAAAGTAGCAAAACTCCTTTCGATGAACGGTGTGCGTCTGAGTTCCGATTGTGAACGATGATGATTGGCTGGCAACCAGTTCAGGGTGCACCCCGCATACTGCCCGAAGACAGCTGGGATAGGCTCCAGCACGCCTCGTGAGGATAAGCGAGGTCCGTCATGGTCCTTCTTTCCTGAGCCTCTCGAGCCGTCTCGCCCTCGTGTGACAGCAAAACTTTTTGAGGCTCCAAATTGAATCACATTTTCTTTTTCTTTTTTTTTCTTTATTTGCCACAGCCAAAGTTACAGTTTGCTGAATCTGATAAAAGAGCTTAGCCTGAAATTTTGCCCAATTGATCTCCATCTCCTGGCGAACAACACAAGGCTGTGTCAGCATATAAACATCAACCACAAACTGGAAGCAGGTTTCTCTCGTATCGGACATTAAGTAACACAATATATCTTCTGTTCAGTTTGCTGGACGTGTCAGTGCATCTCAGGATCAATATCATTGTTTTTCCAACAAGTACTATGTGTTGGAAAAACTACATTCGGAATGCGTAGCCTAAAGCAGGGCTGGGCTAACTTGACTGTTCAAACGACACCTTTGATTTTTCAAATGAACTGAGCCAAAACATTTGTAGATGAGGTTAAAAAAAAAATAAAGATTCGATTTTTGAGAGAGTTGATTCCGACAAGTATGTGGGGGTACACATCAAGGAGACAATGATCATTCAGCATCTGCTACCGGTCTATGGTGTCCTGCACAGACTAATTCGCAGTGTTGCGTTGGTGGGGCGGCTTCAAGGCTGGCGAAATCAAGTGTCAACAAGACACGAGAACTACTAAGAGGAGGATGACAGACAAAATATTGGCCAACTCTCCAATGAGATGTTGGCAGATGGGCGGCTTGTTGTTGATCCAGAACAGGATCAGAACCAAGCAGCTCAGGTGCTCACCACCATCGCAGCAGGTGTCAGCCGCAACGCATACGCTCGGTGTCTGCTTTCATCTGCATCTGTTTTTTTTTTTTGTGCCACAGATACAAAAAAATTAATAATAATAATAATAATTAGAGGTGTCAAAATTAGTGCATTAATTTTGAGTTAATTTAAAGTTTAATTAAAAATTTTTTAACGTACGATTAATGACCGCCCGTTACTTGGAAAGTAACAATTCCACTCGTAACGCAGCAGAGACATCCAGTCAAAATTAACAGTAATGCATTTATTAACAATACATATATTTGTGGAGACTGGGGTCAAGTTGTATTTTTGCAATTTTAAAGAATATGCAGAATTTCACGTGACTTCATGTTAAAGATTTGATTGCTATTATTATGAAAAGAAAAATTCACTGCAATCATGCCATCTAGTGGCAGAAAAATGACCAACACAAATCAATATCACACTCTTGTTTTTTTCAGTACCTTTTTTTAATTTTAACTCCATTTTATGAATTATTAAATTGCTGTATCAATGACTAAAAGATGCAGCCATATTTTTATTAGTTTAATTTTAGTTTATCTATTCTATTAATATTATTTTATTCTATCTATTCTATTTGTTTAATTTTAGTTTAATAGTTATTTTTTTCTGTTTTTGTTAGAGGATGAAAACTTAAAAAAAAATATTTTCTTGTTCATTAAGAACAGAAATAAAAGTTGCGATTAATCGTGAGTTAACTATTGAAGTCATGCGATTAATCGCGATTAAATTTAATCGCCTGACACCCCTAATAATAATAATAATAATGATTATCGCACACTACTTTGTCGTCATCATTGTTTCTCCAGCCAGCTTCTCTCTGCAAATGCCATGATTTGGTCATTTGCTAAAATGCTGACCTTTGACCTCTCCCAGTTTAAAGGGTATTGTTGTTATTAAATGTAAACCAGTACAAGAGTGAGTAAAAACACTAGCATTAAATAAATAAACAGGATGTAGATGGGATAGTGTGTAGCATGCATTCATCTTGCATCTGTGTCTATCAATGCATTGCGTTCAGTTTAACATGACTTCGACTTTCTACTGTTTAACTTTCCACTTATAGCTACAAATGTCCTGACCTGAGCAATAACTCAAGGCAATAAACAGATTAAAGGCGTGGAGTATATACAGCAATAAATGGGATACATAGCTTGATTTAAAAAAAAAAAAATGGCCAGTTGATCCTATGTAATGGTATTTTTGCAATCAATAAAGTCAATTGTCTCCCGAACAAAAGGTGATTGAACTAAGAGTTCTTGTTATACAAATACATGATTATTGTTAGATAAGTTTGTAGCGGCAGTTGGGCTCCAAACATGGAAAAGTGATGATTTGAGGATATATGGACTTGTTTTATTTCATAGCTAACCTCCGAAACAGCTAAGCTATATTTTCAACATCTCAGTATACAATCGGGCCACTTGATGAACCCCTCGATGAACCGATCATATACACAGACATTGTCAGGAAATCTGTCTCGGTGATGTTGCAGACATGCAGCCAAGTGAGCGCCGAGGTCCGGTGGGGGGCCGGTTGTCTAGTGGCGAGTCTGTCAGAGCTGTCGTTGTCGATCAGGATCCGGCCCCGCCCCCTAAACCGCCGACCTCATCATCTTTGTGACAACCTAAGGCTGTCGGAGAAACTGTGCTTAGATGGCATGTTTTGTGCTCAGCCTGTGCGTGTTTGTGCATATCTGTGGAAGTGGTAGGCGGGGGGGGGGGGGTATTTTTGCAACAAAACTTATCTCTAATTACGCCACGATTATTACTGAAATAGATCTCTCGCCCGCCCACATCATGTCAATATATGATTTATTGCTGCCAGTTGTATCGGTATGTGCTGCCTACTTTTAAGTCTCGCTGAAAAGAACGAGCGTCGATCAGTCGGCGTTTTCCATAGTGAGATAATGAGCGAGGTTAGAAAGAGAACCCGGAGCTCCCTGTAACCTCTTTGCTATACCAGCACCATCGAGGAGGCTGGATTGGGTGCCTGTTTACAGCCTCAAGCTACAGTTTTTATATATTGATGTGTTGATATTGTTCTGCTTATATGCCCACTGGATTTTGTCAAGAATCCCTAAATATTCGTCTTTTCATGAGACACAAAACTTTAAAAGGAAAGAACAAACTTCTTGCATCTCACCAACAAAAAAAAATGTAATTTAGTTGAACCCCTACTGAGCTCAAATGATGACTAACCCTGTTTCATTATATGTCACTTACCTTTCATAGAAACTATTGCTTCAGAAAGCTGAGCAAATGATGTGGCAACAACTGCCCAGAACGGATTGTTCTTAACTCATTTACTCCCAAAAACGTATAAATACGTTCTATTTTAAATATTACCATGCTCCCAAAGATGTAATTATACGTTTTTGGCTTTGATGCAACCTCTGAACTGAAGAGAATGCTTGAAGCAATGGTAGTTATTACAAAAACGGCCAGCGGATGGCAGCAGAGTATAAGAGATCAAAAAGCTCTTTTTCCCCACTATTTTAAACAGATTTGTGAATAATGATGAAACTTAGTCATGTTCTAATGCTAATTGATGCAAAATGGAAACAGATAGAAATAGACTTTTTTTTTTTTCCTGATGAAAGAAGAGACTTTAATCTTTCTTTTGGTAGGTTCCATGTTTTTATAGGAATAGAACAAAATGTTCTACAGGCCTTGCAAAATCAGTCAAAGTACAATAAAACAGCGAAAATGTCCTGGGAGTGAATTTAATTGGGATGGGCGAGCACCGATAGCAGGTATCGGTATCGGGCCGATACCAGCCTTTTTTTTCAAGTACTCGAGTACTCGTGACGCAGACGAGTACAAGCGAGCGATGGCAGAGGGGGAAGACGTTAAGTGAGTCCTCCTTGCCTGTAAGTGGCGCTATAGCTTGCAGCAGTTTTTCACCAAAACTTCACCGGTTTGGAAATACTTCAAAATTGTGAATCTTAAACTAAAAGAGCATTTTTGTGGTTTATTTTGAGCGTTAAGACTATTGAAGAGTGACTGTGCTGTTTTTTTTTTTGTCAAAATTAAAGGAAATATATTTGTTTAAAAATATCTTTTAGTGACTTTTTTTTATTTGTCAAAATGTACTACTGAAAAATAGTGGTATCGAACGTCCCTAGTTTCTGCACATTGGAAAGTCCGACGCAAATCTGCTTCAGCGTTTTGAGCGGACGTCACGGATTAAACTGGCTGACGAGAAGCACGTCTTTGTTAGCCCCGGAAACAACCGGAGGCCATGTTGCGGCGTTTAAACCGTCTGACCTATTTTTAGTCATCCAATGTCTCGAGATGTGAGTAACTCAAAGCTGGCAAGACCATCTAGACTGGTTGTTTGCGTGTTATGCATGCTATCTATTTTTGTTTGTGTGGTATAAGAAGCAAGCGGCGTTCTTAATGCTAGCATGGGACAAAGACAAATCTGGGCCTGGTGTAGTGTTGCGCCTGCAGGCACATCTTTGATTCAGTGTGAGCCCCTTTCATTTTTTCTTCCCCCTCAAACATCTTTGCACCAAATACCATGACACAAAGGCTGTTTTCTTGACACTCTGAATGACTATGACAGTTTTTCTCATTTGCCTAAAAACCGTATAGGTGCCCTAACATCCCCAAAAAATCCAATAGGTCAGCCTGCTACAATGATATTTATGAATAACGTGAAAAACTACAGTCTCAAAGTCTGATTGAAAAACACTTTTTCCACCATGTTGAATGCCGTCTCGGCTCAACCGACACTCTCAATTAAAAGCGGCGTTTTTTGACGAATTAGTCATTCTCGCAACTCTCCAGAGTCAATAATCACTAAAGGGCCATCGATAACGTTTGCCGATGAACGAGACGAGACGAGACAGGAAGAGGTGCGGTCGCGTATGTGAATATTATGTGTATGAAAGCCAGAAGTCGGGTCATGTTATCTCATTTCTGTTTAAATGTATAATGCTAATCAAGACTTACGTCCATTGACGTCTCACGCGATCGTAAATTTTGGATGCGAGTGACGCCCTGTCAATGAGGTAACGTCACATCCGCCCCAAACATGGTGGCGAGTATTCAATTAAACGAGCCAAATTATTTTTGCCAAATACACTACTAGACACAAACATCGGAAAATCAGGTATTTATTAAATTTCGCAATATATGCTCCATTTCCACATCAATACCTCGAAATGTTATGATTATAAGGTATTGTGGCGGATGTGGGATGTTATGTTTTATCCCTTGGTGAAATTTTACCAAAAAAAAAAAAAAAAACATTTCGGATTTTCAGGCCAACTGCAATCCTCTTGTTGTGACAGCCAGAACCATTTCATGCTCTTCCATTAGCTGACAGAAGGAACAGTAAAGTTCTCGCCATTGCAAGAGCAAGTTGTGCTTCCTGTAAGTTATAGTAAATCATCTTTTTGTTGGCCAAGTTAAACAGGCCCAGATTTCATGTCAAGTACATTTGTGAATCAACTGAGACCAGATCAGAATTATTTTTACATTCATGGTGTTGTGCCATGAACATTTTCCCAAACCCCAACAATTCACTACTGTGATCATAAATAGTATCGTTTGTCAATAAAATTCTTTTAAGTACACTACTGCAGAGGGGCTAATACTCATAATGATGCAAAAATAATGGCAATTTTTACTACATGTACTTTGTACCTGTAATATAGAAGCATCTTTATTTATTTTTTTTGGAACAGAATATACTCTACCAACCTATTTTTGTATCCTAATTACCGTATTTTCCGCATTATAAGGCGCACCTTCAATGAATGACATATTTTCAAACTTTTTCCATATATAAGGCGCTACAGTAGAGGTTGGGGTTACGTTATGCATCCATTAGATGGTGCTGCGCTAAAGGGAATGTCAACAAAACAGTCAGGTCAGTCAAACTTTATTAATAGATTACAAAGCAGCTTTCTGACAACTCCAAAATGAATAAACAGCTGTTTTATTATTTTCTCTGAGGTAAAGTATTAGCATTAGCTAGCGATCCAAGATGGCGGCATCTTCTGCCGATCGTGCAGGCTCACCGATAGCGTCTTGACAGCGAGACCTGTCGCGGCTCAATATTGATCCATATATAAGGCGCACCGGATTATAAGGCGCATGGTCAGCTTTTGAAAAATTTGAAAGCTTTTAGGTGCACCTTATAGTGCGGAAAATACGGTACATGGATTCCTTTACTCCACTTCACGAAAAGGATGATTTTAATTCAATAACTTTTTGTTTTTGAATCTGATTATTTTCATCATGACATTAAAACTAATGACACGATGGCTCGGCACTTTTCATTATTCATCCAGAAATTTGAGTCACACAATTAAGATGATTAATGTGTCTCGTCTTTAGATGATTATTAAAAGCTGCAAAGGAGGTGAAAATCTTCCAATTCGTGGTGGAATATTCTCGGACGTAGGCACAAACATCCAAACCTTACTGAACTACTGCCAAACTGTGAATTCCCGGGAGGTTTCCTTTAGTTTGCACAAGCGTCTGCAATGTTCCCAGACACAAGCCCACTCTCCTCCGTACAAGAACCTCTTCTCCATTCCCTCCTATCCCAATATGTGTTTCCCCAAAAGACAGAGTGGAGTAAAACTGTCAAATCCCAGTGATGTAGGGCTGCATAGGGCAGCCTGGCGAACGGCTTTAGACGCACACGCACACACGCAGACAAGAGTGCAGAGGTAAGCGGGTATTTGACAGTAGACCTTCAGGGAGATAGAAGAGCTGCTGCTGCCCTCGGGGAAAGGAGGCGAGTTAGGAAGAGTGAAACAAGGAAATCAAAAATGGAACAGGGCTTGGGAGGATAACACATTAATCACAAAGCTCTCAATTGCAATGATTCCACATGAACCACTTGCTCAGTATTATGTGAAAAATGTTATTTCGCTCAAGGATATTGTAATGGTCACTTTCTTTTAGCAGTGACTTCTGTAGATACTCATTGCATTAAGGAAATAAGTAAGCCTTATAACTTCTAACACTCACAAATCTCAAAGCTCCATCAAAGCCCATATGCTTAAAATCCTCCACTTAACACATCAGCCTCTGGAGTATTTCTCCCAACTGGATGCGGCCACACTAGTTGAGTGCGCAAGCAGCTGCCTCACTAACAATCTGTGGAGGCTCTCGTGTCGGAACCAGTGCCAGTGTGCAGTCAGAAAGATAGGCCTTATTAACACATTCATTGCCAGACCAGCAAAAAAAAAAATAAAAAAAAAAATGCATCATTTCACGTCTTTTTCCGTCAATGGCAGTGAATGAGTTAACAACTAGACATTGTAACAGAAAAAGCGAGATAAAATGTTAAGAGTCCGTGGTCAGTTGAAAACGATTTAAAATTCAAATATGCACCAATCTTCTAAGGCAGCGGTGTCCAAACTACGGCCCGGGGGCCATTTGTGGCCCGCTGTCCATTTTTCAGTGGCCCGCGACATATGCTAAAAATGGCATCGAAAAACAGGTGCCATTAAAGGTTATTTTAGTTAACTAAAACTAATGAAAAAACTAAAATTCAAAAAACAATATTGTTACCGAAATAAAATAAAAACGAAGATGCTTTTTAAGAAATGAAAACTAAGTGAAACTACATTTTATGTTTACAAAACTAACTATAATTGTAGCAAACATGTCCTTCGTTTTAGTCTTTGGTAATTAATTTAATGCATGAGCCTATGGGGATGATTTTAAACGTGATTTTTGAGTGGATTTATTTGGATATAAACCAGAATAATGACGTTGGAAAGTATGTCACACAGAAGTGACGTCATCTTGCAGCAGCCAATAGAAAAGCACCGAAAGATGACGTTGCTCTCATGGTGTTTTTTTTTATTTTTTATATTGTGCACAAGTAATACACTTAAAAAAATAAAAATAAAATAAAAAATACTGAAACTAACAAAGTAAACTAAAACTAAGCATTTTTTAAAGAACTAAACTAAATAAAAACGAATATGCAAAAGCACCAATAAATTATTTGTCCAATTTTTAGGACTAAACACAATTTCTCTTCATAACATGATGTGGCCCTTGCGTCCTTCTGATTTTCTGTATGTGGCCCTCAAATGAAAAAGTTTGGACACCCCTGTTCTAAGGGTTCCAAGGAAGGCGGCCATGTCAAAATTTGGCGGGCAATAGCTCCCGCACCCTTGCTCCGATTGACCTCAAATTTGAGATTCGGTCTTGTGCCATCACTATCAACAAGTACACCAAGTCTCATTAAAATCCAAATCTGCTTGGTTGAACCCACTGGGTGGTTTGGCATGGAACCAACACTCACACCTCTGAACTGCATTGCATCATGATGTGTTGTAGTGTATAGTGTACTCTTTGTAGCCGAATAAAGTGGAGCAATATTGTGAATTTTTGTTAGCAGGCGACTTGCTGGTTTATCAAACAACATAAGGTATCATGGTATGGTTTCTATTAGCAGCCTGGTATGATCATGGAGAGTGTCGTTATACGTTAAATTGTGCAGATTTGGTGTGGAGAATCACTTCCATTGACAATGAAACGGCAAATGGAGCAATTGCGTTTTTCTAGATGCATTTTTATTTGCACCAATCTGTAATGTGTGCATCTTGGAAAATATGCCAGCTCTCAACAAGGAGAATAACACTTTTGCATGATCCTTCAGTATAATAAACCAAACTGTCGAAGCAGAGATGAGGAGGCAAAAAAGGTTCCTTTTAATTAAACAAAAAAACAAGGAGGCAAACTAGACACGGGTAAAAAAGGAACAAAACAAGCAAAGTCCAAATCCAAAAACAAGGCAAGACGAACTGACAGCAGCAACAAAACAAACAAACAGCTACAATCAAACAACGTATACGCCAAACATGGCAAATACAATTGCAGCCGTCTTCTTTTGGACTCGCATGTCTTGAAACGTTTCCGTCTGTACAAGATTTATTTTTTTTGGCCTAAATACACCAACACTGAGACGAGACACACCTGGGCAAGACACAAGTGACAGCAGGGACTGATTTGCTAACACATGAGGAAGGTAAGACAAACAGGTGGATCGCATAAAGCTTGACGAGACAAGGGAAGACTACAAAACAAAAACAGTTGACAAACAAAGGACACAAACACCCAAAACTAAACAAAAACGCAACCACACACGTGTACATAGTGAATGCATGGAAGCAGAGAACAGTCGGGTTTCTGTGTGGAACAAACACTGACGAGCAAAAGTCACATTTTAAACGCAAGCGCAAAGTTGCACTTATGTAAAGGTCATCTGTCACCTCTAGGGCCACTCAGCTACAGCTGGTTGTAAGGTCATAGTTCAGAACTTTAAAATCCCTTCAGTGTTAAAGTCGCACGCAAAAGGATAAAAAAAAAAAAAAATGTTGATACTCCAGCGAGTGATATATTTTATGGAAGCAACCAGTGACGGGAAATGACAACAAATCTTGTGAATGTTCATGTGCTGGCCGACATGGCAAGTGTTCATGCTGCCATCAAGCGTGACATCACACATGTTCAAGAACAAAAAGAACAGCGAGGGCGAGCACCGGGCTCAGGCAAACAATATACGGAAACAGAAATCAGCGGTTCAAGGGGAGTTAGCGAGTCGCTGTGCGTGAGAGTGCATACGGTCCAACCTTTTGTTTTCTGCCCTCCACTTGTGTGCCATGAATATTAATGAGCATGCTCGCCTTGTTATAATGCTGATCGTGTTGTTTTGCTCGTGTTGTTTTGCATTTTGCAAATGATGCAAGACGTATCAATAATAACAACATTTGTGTGTTGAAGAACATTTTGCAGAATTGTTTTTGTTATTTTTCATTACTTTAAATTGGCGTTTTGGGATGTTGAGTCCTTAGCGTAAACATAATGTGCTCTATTTTCGTAGATTGGCGCGTTCGGTGAGGAACGGGCTCGTTGTCATTTTAATGCTGGGGCAATTCGAGTCCACCGTGTTTGGCAATTTGGTGACAAAAGTAGACGAGGATTTAGACTCAAAAATAAGGTCTAACTTGTGGCGCGGGTGATGTAATGCAATTTTGGTGGCTTTAATCGAAGCACAGGCAGACAGATTTGGTGTTCTGTGGCCGTGATGTTACCATACCAAACTTGTCCAAACTTTTTCCTTTGAGGGCCACATAGAGAAAATCCGAAGGACGCAAGGGCCACATAATGTTACGAAGAGAAATTGCGTTTAGTCCTAAATAATTGTACAAATAATTGATTTGTGCTTTTGCATATTTAGAAAAATGCTGCAGTATATAAACCAATTTATTTGTAATATGGCAGGAGGGTTATTATAGTTTGGGATTTTTTCATTTTAGTTTTTATTTTGTTTTTATTTTGTTTATTTTGTTTGTTTTTTAAATTTAGTTAGTTTTAATTAATTTAATTTTAATTTTGAGGGTGGTTCTGTTATTTTTTATTTTTTTTTGTAGTTTTAGTTATTTAATAAATGCTTAGTTTTAGTTTAGTCTCAGTATTAGTTTTAGTTTAAAAAAATGTGTATTACTTGTGCGCAATATTTAAAGAAACACGATGGGTTATCGGAAGGTGCTTTTCTATTGGCTGCTGCGAGATGACGTCACTTCTGTGTGACACACTTTCAAACGTCATCATTCCGGTTGATATCAAAATAAATCTACTATAAATCACACCAAATACTAAAAGGACATTTTTTGCTATAATTTTAGTTAGTTTTTTAAACGTACAATGTAGTTTCAGTTAGTCTTCGTTTTTTTAAAAGCATTTTCGTTTTTATTTTATTTTGTTCATAAATTGTTTTTTGGAATTTTTGCTTTAGTTATTTCATTAATTTTAGTTAACTAAAATAACCTTTTAATGGCACCTGTTTTTCGATACCCTCCCTTCTTACTTTGACCATCTCCAAACATTTTTGTTTTTATTTTATCTTTAACTGAGTCAAATGCCTTTTTTTTTTTTTTTTTTTTTACATATGTCGCGGGCCACTGAAAAATGGACGGCGGGCCGAAAATGGCCCCCGGGCCGTAGTTTGGACACCACTGGTTTAGATTTGAAACCTTCCTTGAAACAGCAGTAGAAAAAGACGGATGCTTTATGCCGTCGGAAGATTTCAAATTAAGATCATAACTCACTCTTTTTTTTTTTTTTTTTCCATCACGTATTTTCTTTTGTCTTCCTTTTGGCCTTTTACCATGCAGCATTGTGAGACTTTTATCCTCAAGGACTTTATAGGTCTATAAACTCTGTCCCATCACATCAAACTCACACACACACAAACATAAACAGGTCCGCAGCGTACGTTCCTCCCTTCCCTCTTTATGGAGCTATCCAGCACTCTGTCCAATTCGGAGACTGTGTTTGTTGTCTGGTCTCTGTGAGTGATGGAGGAATTGCCTCAGAGTGGGTGGAGGTGAGCGAGGTCAGTCAAACTGTTGTGTTGTTTTGACTCGGTACTTCTAAAAAGCATTTCTACTACAATTTCTATTTCGGGGGGGGGGAAACGAGTGCAAAGTTGAACAAAATCACAAGCGCTCTCGTCTGTTTGAACGCGAGAGTCGATATGCACATGCCAGGAGCAACATTAAATGCATCTGATGAGAAGCAATACAAAAGCCGTTGTATTATTATTATTTTCTTTTAAATGTTCATATTTAATTTTCAATGTGTCAAGTAGGGGTGTGCCAAAAAAATAGATACGGCAATAATATCGTTGCAGGCCTCATTACGATACACGTATCGATACGCAGGCGTCAGAATCGATATTGAATCGATTTAAATAGGCAGTTAATGTTTGCCTTTGCAGCTCGCATTGTACCTAAAAAATAAAAACCAGCAGCGTCTTTGTACTTAATTGCCTTCAATTAATGCAAAAAAAAAAATAGCTCACCGGTGATTGGACACTGTCTTGCTAAGAAAAATTAAAGCAGAGGAAAAATATCAACATTTATTCACTTATACGTGTCTTAATGTACCAATTTTCCTATATTTTGTTTAGAATTTTTTTTTTTAATGTGCTACATGAAAAAAAATGCTGTTTTTATTTCCCCAAATATTTTAAATAAGCCACATTTTAGAGCTGTAATTTTAATTCTTTGATATTTTTGCTCATGCCTATTAGTAAATTAGTGTGTCTGTGAAAACTGCTCCTTGCTCTGCAGTGCGTACACATTTCGACCAGGCATGCCGCTTGGTGGTAAACCAGAAGAGTTACTTAACAAAAAATTGTCATCCAGCATAATAAACATATCCTTTAGGTATACATATGGCTGTTATTATGAAATGTAAGTAAATTAATGTAAAATATCGCGATACGTATCGTATCGTGACCCCTGTATCGTGATACGTATCGTATCGTGACCCCTATATCGCGATACGTATCGTTTCGTGACCCCTGTATCATGATACGTATCGCATCGTGACCCCTGTATCGCGATACGTATCGCATCGTGACCCCCTGTATCGCGATACGTATCGCATCGTACCCAGCCCTCGTGTCAAGGCCCCTGAGATCCTCCTGGAGTTCCCATGCCTCCAAATGTTTCTTCAATTGTTGATCGTGTGATTAGGGCATCCGTGGTGCCGATAAGTCTTGGATCTTTTCGGTCCGGTTACATGCATAAAGACAATTGGAATCTTTTTGGCCCAATTTTATGTTCAAAATAATTCCAGTCCGTGCACTATATTCTTCCTTAGTTTCCTTTTTTTTTTTTTTTTTGTAGTCCTTGTCTCATCCATTCACCCATCAGTGCCCTCTTGTTCCACACTCCCTTCAAGCTATTTCCAGGAGAGTGGCACAAGACAAAAGTGTCACATAAAAATCATGTATTTTTAGCACATGCAGGCCAATGCATGCACAACGCGCACTTATGCCCAAACGCGCGCATACACGCAAACATGAGACGACTTTGCAAAATAAAGCATCCGCCCGCCGAAATGCAATTTGCGGTAAGAACTATCAAAATGAATTATGTCATGACGTCAAACAAATGATATTTTATTCAGATGTTTTTTTTGTTTTTTTTTTAAAGCTGTCAAGGAAAACCACACACTAAGACAGCGGTGTCCAAACTACGGCCCGGGGGCCATTTGCGGCCCACCGTCCATATTTTAGTGGCCCGCGACATATGCTAAAAATGGCATTTGACTCAGTTCAAATAAAATAAAAACAAAAATGTTTGGAGATGGTCAAAGTAAGAAGGGCGGGTGTCAAAAAACACAGGTGCTATTAAAGGTTATTTTAGTTGACTAAAACTAACGAAAAACTAAAATAAAAAAAACAAAACAATTTCGTTAACGAAATAAAACAATAATGAAGAACTGAACTGAAACTACATTTTATGTTTACAAAACTAACTAAAATAAACCAAACTAGAATTATAGCAAAAATGTCCTTCGTTTTAGTCTTTGGTAATTAATTGAATGCATGAGACTTTGGGGCTGATTTTAATTGTGATTTTTAGTAGATTTATTTTGATATAAACCGGAATAATGACGTCGCGCCCATGGTGTTTTTTAAATATTGCGCACAATACTACACGTAAAAAAAACAACTAAAACTAATACTGAAACTAACTAAACTAAAACTAAGCATTTATTAAAGAACTAAAACTAATAATAAACTAACAGAACCACCCTGAAAACCAATTAAAACTAAAGAAATTGAAAAATAAAAACTCAAAACGAAATAAAAACTAAAATGAAAAATTGCAAAACTATAATAACCCTACTGCCATATTACAAATAAATCGGTTTATATACTGTAGCGTTTTTCTAAATATGCAAAAGCACAAATAAATTATTTGTACAATTATTTAGGACTAAACACAATTTCTCTTCATAAAATTATGTGGCCCTTGCGTCCTTCTGATTTTCTGGATGTGGCCCTCAAATGAAAAAGTTTGGACACCCGTGCACTAAAGATGATCGAGACATGAAAAATTACCTGTACTGAAAACAAGTCAAGATGAAACGATTGCTGAATTCAGTCCAATTATATTATATTGACATGCATAATTTGTTTTTGTTGTTAAAAGGCTAAACGAAGGAAATGATTTACTCTCAAGCGATTTGGTCTTGACTGGCCTTCCGATATTTCATTTTTTCAAACTAAAGCATTTCATAAATTGTCCATCAGTGAGAGAAGTACTCTGATTGGTCATATATGATTTATGAGTTCATATACGTGCACACGGGACCTGCCTGCTCACAAGCACACGTCAGCAGCCATTTGAAGTTTTAAAAAGTTAGCGTCCGTTAAAGCTGTCACGTTGAATTACCCATTAAGGTTTTGTAGCTTATGTTTAATGCACTAAAGGTGCTTATGGGGTGTCAAGGAAGAGAGTCATCTACTCTTAAAACCACAAAGATAGACACGTTTCCCGCTCTCGTCAAATTAGAAGCGGCAAGCAAGGATTTCAAGTGATATAAACGTTCAAGCTCCTTCGCCGCCGCCAGTGAACGCGTTCGCACGCTTTTACAAGCGTTTATATGGAGAAGAATCCGACGGTCAAATGTTTCTCACGCGTTAAGTTGCTCAATAACGGGAACAATAAAACAGTCAAATGTGGTCGTGGTTTGGTTTGTGTTTACAAACGTTTTCTCTGTAAACTCTTACAGTTTATTGAGCGGGTCCAGATGAGTAAAACGTGCACTTTGGTGACTGAGCCGAGGAAGAACTTTGATCTAACAGGAAGACAGTTTGTATACACATGCGCGTTCTACTATGAGCATGATTATTGCTCTTACATCTTATACTATTAAAAATAACACAGGAGAACATAGTTTTTTGTTTTTTTTTTGTTAAGTTGACAGTCCTCCAATTAATACGACCACATACGCTGTTTAGAAATGTGCCAAATTATGACCAAGTATTGTAGTTCAGCGACCTCTATCGGCCATTTAAATAGAAAAAAAAAAAAAGTGTACCATAAGTGTAGTATTTTACATACACATTTAATATTTATGGGCGGCGCGGTGATCGAGTGGTTAGCACGTCCGCCTCCCAGTTCTCAGGACTCGGGTTCGAGTCCAGGCTCCGGCCTTGCTGGGTGGAGTTTGCATGTTCTCCCCGTGCCCACGTGGGTCTTCTCCGGGTACTCCGGTCTCCT